>NC_135177.1:17383059-17678059 GCF_041146795.1 Maylandia zebra | reverse complement strand
ACGTGGGGTAACGAGAAGCGATTAACACGTCACGACCATCTGCTGATCATCAATCGTTTGGTCGTAAGAAAATCAAACCTGTTTGAAATCCCGCCGGCCATCGTGAGGGTGTCACCGCAGCCTCTCACACTGCACACGTGCAAACACAGAAATGAAAGTGAAAAGACGGAGCAGCACAGCAGTGCAGCGTGTGATCTGGACACAAGCGATGGAGGCACAACTTGTAGAACTTTGGCAAGCTCATCTCAGCCTTTTTGATGTGGCATCACAAAATTATCACGACCACAACAACCGTGAAAATAGTTGGATCTACACTGCTGTTCAATCACAGCTGCCTGATCAATGTTTTTCATTAGCAATTTAGCAAAGTTGATGGTGGTGGTGTGTGTGTGTGAGTGAAAGACAGAGAGGAACAGATTTTCTGTTATAACCTTCATTTGATAGACGCACAGTGTGAGCACTCAGGTCGCATCAGAGCATCGGACCATATAGTGTGAGACCCTGCATCGTGACCTACGAACCCCTGCGAGTCAATCGTGCAGTTCGAGCAGGAGCTGAATAACGCGACTGAAAAAAATCGCACAGTGTCTGCCCAGCTTAAAGTATCACTGCCTGTAATCTAATGGTTACCAACATATACCTCTCTGAAAGGGATTACTTTATACGTCGACTTCTTGTTTTTCAGGGATATTTACTGTACATTTGGTATTGTGGTATTGGAATATTTATATAGAAGTGTTTTTGACTAAGAAAATGAATGTTATCGTCCATTGAAATGGGCACTAGTTGTCCTAAAAGCTCCTTAAAAAGCCTTCAGTTGATCCAAAATGCTGCAGCGAGAGTAATGACAGGGACAAGAAAGAGAGAGCACACTGGCTTCTCTTCATTGGCTCTCTGTTAAATCCAGAATCAAATTTAAACTCCTTCCCCTCACATTCGAGGTCTTGAATAATCGGGCCCATCTTATTTTAAAGTGCTTATAGTACCGTATCACTCCAATAGAGCACTTCGCTCTCAGACTGCGGGCTTGCTTGTGGTTCCTGAGTATTTAAAAGCAAATTGGGAGGCAAAGTCTTCAGCGTTCAGGCCCCTCTTCTGTGGAACCAGCTTCCAGTTTGGATTCAGGAGACAGACATCCTCTCTACTTTTAAGATTAGGCTTAAAGCTCTTCTTTTAGATAACGCTTACAGTGAGACACTGCAATAGGCCCAGGGTCCTGGGGGCTTCTTATGATGCACAGCGTTTCTTCTCCACTCACCTCTTTTCACTCGCTATGTGTTTATACACCACTTTGCATTTAATTATTAGTTATTATTAATCTCTGGCTCTCTTCCACAGTGTGTCTTTTTGTTTTGTCTCACTCCCAGCCAGTCGCTGCAGATGGCCGCCTCTCCCTGAGCCAGGTTCTGCTGGAAGTTTATTCCTGTTGAAAGGGAGTTTTTCCTTCCCGCTGCTGCCAGATGCTTGCTCACAGGAGGTCGTCTGATTGTTGGGGTTTCTCTGCATTCTTTAGCTTACAATATAAAGTGTGACACAGGAGTGTTTGAATCCTGGATGAGAAGTTTTAGGTTGAAGTAATGTTAGCTATACCTCAGTTAATAATCTAACATCCTCCAACACTCGGTTAAATAAAGGTAGTCAGCTAAGTGAGTAATGTAAAGTGCTCCTCCTATTTAACCACAGTCTGTAATGGCCAACCAGTAACAGAGACAGCACCACCAACACAGACAGCTCACTTTCCATTAAGCCAGACAAGTCTGCTGAGATCACTGGGGAAAAATTAAGACACCGTCTCTTTAAATCTGTCTGCATGACTAACTATCACACAGGAGGGATGAGACAAAGCACAAACTATTTCATGCACAAATGATTATCCTTTATAATGTTGAAACCCTCGATGGAAGAGGAGGTAAAGAAGGAGGATAGCTAGGTTTTTTTTTTTCTTCCCTAGTTTCTCTTTTCCTCAAACTGTATGTGATCATTTCAAACCATGGGTAAAAAACCAAACAGTCAGAGTGCTTTGTTAAACATTTACAGATAGTGATTTAAGCCATAAAGAGCACACTGATCAGTGCACTTACTGAATCTGCAAATATTTCCATTGGACTGTTTGGTAAAAAAAACACAGCACAGCTGCAGCTAAAATTGTGTTTCAAAGCCCTTTTAATCTTGTTATGTTCTTTAATTAATGAGTGAAACATTTCAGCTTTAATGCCTGGCCCATATTATTTAGCTCTTCAGCTTTTTCCCTGTATTCCAGTTCTATCTGGATCGAAACCAAATATCTGCATAAACAGAATTTAGCCTAATGCTTGACTTTAACAGTTTAGGTACAGCGGGCATTAATAAAATCCTGCTTCTGCTCTGAGCCCAGAGGACAGAGGAAGAGCAGCTGACTGGGACAATAGAGAAAGGCACTAACTGTTCTCACAACAAGCATGTCAGACTACATTTAGACCAGTTTTACCAGGTTTTTGAAAAAGCCAAGCAATCTTAATGAAGCTTAGGATAATCTTCAAAATGAATTATCTGTGTGCATTAGCAGGCAACATGATTACTCAATTATTTAAAGTAGAACCCTGATCTAGGGGCTGGTACACGCATGCTTTACTAACCAGCATGTATAAATGCCACTCTAAAGTAAATACAATTTAAAGCTCGGTAAAGATCATTTTTTCCACCATGAGGAGTGACATCACCAGGTGTTCCCCACTATGCAGCGGGGGGAATGACAGCGTCATCTGTACAGTAGATCAAACAGCTCTTTGCACAGACTCCCCACTGCTTGGCTTATTACAGATGGGGAAAGTGTTGGGAAGACTGCGATGAACCACGAACAGGCACCAAAAACAAAGCCTGGCAGCTTCAGACAAACTACACATAGAAAGTCTGCAAATGCTAAAGTGAAATGAGACTTTGAAAAGATGAAAACTCCAGCCGACATCACTCTGCTCATCACTGCTCTTTAACAGCCTCCGGTTTTGTTTTTGTGATGTTTTCAGTAAGTAGAGAAATTACTTCCTTGCATATTTACTCAGGCTGGGTGCTCTTTTCAGCCGGAGTGATGAAGATGCAGAAGAAGCAGTTGAGTCACGCAGAACAGGTTGTAATTACCTCCCCTTAAGCCTCAGTGTACTCTGCATTTGTGCTCTTCATCTGGCCTTTTTCAAACATCTGCTGTCTTGAAACCTCAAGACCCCATCCGAGGAATACAGCACATAATGTTATTCAGCATGCTGACATCTCATTTCAAACCTTTCAGGCCTTTCAGCACATTGTTAAAAAGATCAACTGGCCCAGTCAGCTCTCTTCTCTCATCAGTGCTCACCAGTGTCTCTACCTTTCATCTGGATATGTATTTATTCGTAAACTGATCTCATTTTGCAGGTTTTTATTTGACATTATTCTGTCATTCTTTTGGTGAAAGACATTGGTCATTACACTCTGAAATGCAGTGCAACGTGCATGGGCGAAGAACTCTTTAAGGGTCAGGAAACAGGTCATTAGTTTAAACCCTAGACACAAGTGCAGAGCAGGTGTTCGGTGCCACGGTCGGCCGATCCCTCGGGAACTCCTGCCACTAAGGTTCCCCTGACAGAGCCATCAAAATTCCCAGGAGTGCCACATAATAGCATGCAGGGCGAGTGACCTGCTAATACAAACTGCTCAAGGACTGTTTTTGGAAATGAAGGTGATTAAAATCAGTCATTACAGCACTGAGAGCAGATTGCACTTTCTGAATCATCCTGATAACTGCAGTGGAGTCGGTGTCAGCCTAAGGGTGAACGTGAACACTGACAAATAAGTGAAAACCCCAGGGGGGAGTGAAAGAACCTGGAGATGCTTTGAAGAGTTCAAAGTCGTGAGGACAAACCTGCTCTTGGACCGTGGCACAGATGAATCATCTGCTATTAATATACAGTCTGGGCGCACAATCTGTTTATGTGGCCACTTCGGTGTGACAGCAGAGCCAGAGACGAGCTCAAGTTTGAATTACCAGCAGTGCTGCATGTACGTGTTCCAGTTCCCAACAAACAATGCACTCTGCAGCAGAAGCTACCTTATAGGTTAAGGGCTTGCAAGAAAATAAACAAACCTAAAAAGCAGGAAAACTATGATTTTATGGGCTAAATTGTTGCCTTTTTACATGCATCATCATGATGCATCAGTTTTTGTTTTATCGGTTCACAGGCACCTATTAAATTGAGACTTCGTTATTTAAAATAGAAATCTGGAACCATATATTGCAGAAAAGATCTCAGTTTCAGGGATCTGATCCAAATTAGTCTTCAGCCATAATTATCTTACCCATCTGTCTACGAAAACAGAAGAACAACTTCTCTGAACTTCCTTTCCTTTTTCGTTTGTAGACTTACACATAGACAAACCACAGAAGGGAAAGTACATTGTAAGCATACACACAAGTGTATCACTTTAACCAGTGCAAACTCTCAAAACATCCAGAAAGTGTCACATGCCGCCGATTACAGCTGAACAGGATCGCTGGTGGACTCGATCTGAAACAGCAAGCTGAGCTGTAGCATGTGACCCAACGTCTGCAGGTGTGGCACTTCTTTGTGTTTACACTGCTTTTGCATGTCTTTTTCATCTCAGTGCATCTTATTATGTCAGAAAGGGACATGTCTTGAAAAGGTTCAAGTGTAGCAACCAAAGCTACACTTCTGATTGTTTATTCTTTGTTCCTCATGACGGAAAACCTCCCAGTTCCGCCGACCTCCCTCGTCATCTCAGGCTCCAAAACACAGTTCAAGGTTTTCAGGCTGTTGCACTGTGAAGTGGGAGGGCGTGTGAAGGCTTCCTAGCGTGAGAACTCTGAAAGTAGTTTACTTTTAAATTCCCTCTAGCGCAGTGTACTGGCAAGAACCTGGCTATACAACATCAATGACACACATCGTGTTGTAAACAAACTAATGCAGTGTGGTTCTTTTTAATTTCTTATTTAAAGGCAGTAAAAGTACAAAGCATACACCACAAAAAGTACCTGGGATGACACTAATATTACACATACTATACCATCCCATAGTATTTTCTTCAAAAATGTAAGATATGTTATATATAAACGATTTTCTAGCATTGATGGCAGTCAGAAAACACAGTCAACACTGAGCGCAATTCAACAAACAAATTTAAACATGGTGTGTAGAAGTGTGCGTGCAATAACGTTGCAAACAAACATTATGCTGCACTAGTTTGCTTTGTTCCTTAAAGGTTAAAGTCCACGTGCCTGTGCAGAAAGTGGTTACACATTGCCCCAGCCGAGTAAATATGTGAAAGTTTACTCTGACTCTGATATCTTAGCTTAAGCTTCACTTACCAGCTTACTTCTTTACAACTTTGTTACAGAGAGACAGAGAGATGCTCCTGATGGCGACGGTTTGCTGTGTAACATCTCGCAACCAACAGTTATCTTGCATTGTACTGTATAGGGCTGCTCGATTATGGCAAAAATGATAATCACGATTATTTGACGATATTTATTTAACCCTTTAAGACCTACCATAGAACCAAGTCCACCAGAGCTTATATTATTATTTTTTTTACATGCTGTAGTGCCATTTGTGGGAGCATTTCAAGTTGCTATACATCAATACAACTGTTATAGCCCATATTTTAATAATATGTATGCATTAAGTCCATAGTAATTACATAAATTGCAAAAAAGTGCAATAAACTACAAAAAAAATTGAAAATCGCTTTTGTTTTGTTTACATATATTTCTACTTGGAGAAATTTAAGAGGTTTATCCCTCAAAACTTTAAATACAATAAAGTTGCAAAAAAATAGTTTCCCACCACAGGAAATTTATTTTGAGTGTCTTCATAGTTTTATTTTGGAGATACAACAATTTTTATATACTGCAGGAAAAACAAAAAACAATCCTATGATGCAAATTTGCAAAGAAAACAGCATGTGCATCATTTCACTGTGGGAAGTGTTACGAACAGCTGATAGGAACGGCGAAGCGTGTTTCTGGAATATTATGTTTTTGTTCCCGCAAGCGCTTTTTATGCAATTTTTGCAAAGCTATATGTGGAACGAAACCGTGACCTAGGACAAGCTGATGGCATCAGATGTAAGTACAACTCCTCCGGTTTCATATGCAAAACAAATTATTGCGCTAGCTTACACGGTTCAGGTTCTACAGGGATTTAAAAATAGTTACGCAAAACGGAGCGTGCTGCTCTGACCGGCTTTAAAGGGTTAACAATAACTTTAAAAAAATAATATAAAATGGTGTGCAACACCACTGAAGTTTTTTTTTTTTTTAAACTCTCTTTTCAACCAACGGCAGTCACTCTCCTCTCCAAATAACTTCTGCTTAGCTTTCCGAGCTTCCCTCGGGTCCTCTTAATCAGCGGTCTCCAACCTTTTTTGCGCCACGGACCGGTTTATGCCCGACAATATTTTCACAGACGGCCTTTAAGGTGTCGCGGATAAATGAGGGAGGGGCTAATAATCGGCTCAGTCATTTTTAATGATCGTTGAAAGCCCAGATCGTAATCGTGATTAAAATTCGATTAATTGAGCAGCCCTAGTACTGTATATCAATAAAATCTGAATAATTAGGTTAACTGATTAGCCTTTCTAGTGTTTATGAGTTAGGGTGGCATTGCTTTATCATGTCATTAACTAATCACACACGCCCCTGGTTGTATACAGAAGCAGCTTAGAACGCTTGTCTCAGTTCAAGGCTTATTCTAGCCTCTTTGGATCTGCTCTTAGAGACAAATACCCACTAAGGTCTCAAGGCTGTCCTACTGACACATCGTAAAGTGCATGAGGACTCTCTCCTAGACAATCTGACATTTCGAGCCCTTTATGAATGCTTTCAGTAAGCGTGCATTTCTGCAGACTCTACCTGAGGAAATTACCCCTCTTGGCACCTGGAACTGGAAGTACAGGAACATCACCAACTCAAGTGTGACTTCATTCACAGATCTGACTTTGACTTGTTTGACTTGGCTATTATGGTTGAGAATGTGGAAAGGCCTTTGACTTTCTTTGGCAAACCAGGTTTGATCATTAACCGTGGCTCAGGGGGTTGGGAAGCGTATCTGTAACCGGAAGGTCGCCGGTTCGATCCCTGGGCTCTCTGTCCTGGTCGTTGTGTCCTTGGGCAAGACACTTTACCCTACCGCCTACTGGTGTTGGGGGCCGATGGCGCGATATGGCAGCCTCGCTTCTGTCAGTCTGCCCCAGGGCAGCTGTGGCTACAACTGTAGCTTGCCTCCACCAGTGTGTGAATGTGAGAGTGAAAGAATAGTGGCATTGTAAAGCGCTTTGGGTGCCTTGAAAAGCGCTATATAAATCCAATCCATTATTATTAAACTAAATATGAAATATGAGTAGCTGCGTGTATCTTAACACAGAGAGGCCTCTGCTCCAGAAATAGAGGTTCACAGAGGGCCGTTTCATTCCTCACACAGCAGCTGGAGCACAGATAGGTGAGGTTGCTGTCTGTTACTCAGGGGTTAGGGTAAACTGGCCCAGTTGTGCACCAACTGGGCCATTATTGAGCTGTAATGTAGCACACTGCCCACCCACAGTTCCTGTAGAAGTTCTACTGTAGAGTTACCCGTCTCTAACATCGTCTGCACACTTCCACAACCTGACTCCATGTCAAGTTAGTCTCAGTCTTAGTGGGGCGGCAGCAGCCTGCTCTCCCAAACAACCCCCGCTGTCCAGAGAGACAGGGAGAGAGGCACGGGGACTACTAATGAACCCGAATGCCATCCGTGGCGTTTCAAGAGCAGCAGAGCATGCATCTGATTAATCTTTGTCCTAATTAGATCGAACAATTAACCTGCCCACCACTGAGCTCTGGAGCCTGATGACTCTGCACGAGCGTCAAACCTCCTGTACATTTAAAAACGAAGCGTGCCCTCACACTGCAACTTTCCTGGTTTTCACAGCGACCAATTAATTCTAAGTAACAGCGCACAGCCTTCCGTGTGATATCTGGGCGGAAGGAGGGACAAGAGCTCCGAGCCGTTTCTGCTTTTCACTTCAATGGCACTACATTTCTGCGCTTTTGATTCAAAGTCAGAGGAGGCACTGATGGGTCTCATCACAAATTAAGTGTGAGATGCGAAGCAGAAAGAGGAGGGGAGAAGGGGAAAAAAAATCCAATCTTCATTAACATGGAGATACTCCCCCGATGTGAAACGCCTTGAGGACATACTTGTTCACTCACTGACTGGATGCTTTAAAGCATGCACTGCCTGCTGATCTGAAATATTTGAAATGCTTCACTTGTTACATGCACTGCATCCTCATAACAATGTGGACAGGGAGAATGCAACCACAGAGGACATGTACCTAGCCGATCCCTTATTAATTAACATGAGCTCAGCTGTAGGGATGCAACTGGAAGCATACAGCCCTGTGACTGGACACTCTGGGAGGTTTTCTTTTTTTTCATAAATCATGTGTGCATGAGCCACAATTGCACAATGAAAGCTCATGAAGCTTAAGCTTGTTTTCCCTTTTCTTTCTTTCTTTCTTCTTTTTTTTTAGCATATTGCACAATGTAAAGTACTGCAAAAACTGTTCTTTATAAATCTGCAGTATGGCTCTTTAACCCAGCTGACCATACAACGTTAGCTGGGTTAAAGTGTACTGTTTTGTGTAATGTTTTTGAGGCCCTGCCAAGGACAACACGACCAATGTTGCGAGTTTAATGAGCCCATTAAAAGTGACTGGGTCAGCTGACGGGGCTCTGCTGGCAGCAACAAGTGCTTGACAGTTGGGAACTTAAAAAGTGCAGTCGTTACGCAACGTGTCAATCCGTGTTTGAACCTTTGTGGAAACGCTCAGTTTCATTTAATACGCGTAACTTTTGACTGCACTGAAAGCTGCGATAGATCGCTGCGGAAATGGCTGGCAAAACTCGAAAATAAAAGTTGAAAATATATAGCAACGCGTCAGATTTTACTAGTTAAACGTTGCGGAAGCTAAATGTGGGAGTTTCTCTTTATTGCAAAACCTTAACACGTGTAGTGTTGGGTAAGGGAAGGAGAAAATCCACGAGTATACGTTAAACTCGATGACTTTCAAAGGGAGTTTGGAAGCACTCTCCGAGGCGTGCGCTGCAGGCTTGTTTCGCTCTGTAAAGTTGAGAGCGTACACAGCAAAACTCTCAGCGAGCACAGCTGTTGTGAGACTGACCTGTCCTGGAGTAGACGGTACTTCTGTCATGTGTCGTCCCAGTGTTGTGCTGCTCTAGGTGGACCGAGTCCTGCACGGGTCCGGGCCACAGTCTCTGAGAGATTGCATCCCTGACAACTCTCGCGCCGCTGCCCGTGACAGAAAATATGTAGTCCATTACTGTACGGCTGCAGAACCTAGCTAGCTTAGCTAATAAAAAGAGTTTTCAAAAGTGTTTAAATAGCCGCTCTCATCGCGCAAAAAGAAAAACAATGCTGACAAAGCAGCGACACTCAAACTCGTAGTGTGAACGAACCTCAACTACTCCACACATTCCAAAACAGGAACTATTTGAAACACGTCAACGGGTGCGCACTGTTTTTGCCCCTAGTGGACTCGAACGCAACAGGCTGTCTTCCAGTGCAGCCTACTGCCCTATTGGCCCACATTTACACTAACTGCATTCCACAGAAGGTTCCTATATTTGATGTAGCCTCCTCAATAACATAGCTAACCGCTTTACTTTGCTTTAGGAAAGTCTGAATTAGTTGTAGTATTGTGTTCCTATTGCTTACAAACTGTGTATAACATGGTAGCACTTTAAGTTGTTTTTTTATCCAGAGTAATGATTAATAGGTTTGTAAGCTTGAAGATGCAAGAAGATAAACACATAAGTATTTAAATGTGTTTGCAGCTACACTGTGTTATAAACCACACATTACATGCTCATAGATGAGTGTATGGCTAAGGATTTTGGTCAAACAAAGCTTAAAATTCAATTTTATCCACAGATAAGCATTTGAATGCAGCTTTTACTTTACAGGCAGGGTTCACATATTGTTACTTCAGGTTACATTCTTTAGGTTTGCAAATATTTTTTTAATGCTGAAGTTCATTTGCAATGAATCACAAGTTACAGATTCAGTGCTGATTGAACGCAGACTTTTAAAAAGTCATTCATGAAACCTGAACTTGAAAAAAATCTTTACAAATAAAAAAATAAAAAGGGGAAAAAAATGAAGCTCAGCACAGCCCACACCGATTTCCACATCGTTGCTAGGAGATTTGATTGCCATCAAGTGTGGGGCTTTATAGCACCCTGGCATCCATCTGACTCCCACCTTAATAACATTCTAATAAATTGAGACTCTCACATCCGGAGGCAAAGTACACCTCCGTGCCCATACTGTAAGTGACTCAAGGATCCAAAGTGAGAACTCTGAGAGCTGCGACATATACGCGTCTGCTCGTCCACTGATGGATAGGCAGAGATGGCATTTGCTGTGCGCAAATGAACATGGAAAAGTGAAAAGCCGGCAGACCGGAACAGGGTGTGATGATTGGGAAGCAGCCTCAGGTTGTGAGCTGGAGAGCCTGTGATTCATTATTTATCCCAGGGGGGCAGAGCTGCTCTGGTAAGTAAAGAGTGTAAAGACAGGCCCTGTAATGATCCAGCAACACATTCACATGAGAAACGTTAAAGATGGGGAGGGGGGAGAACTTTTCTTTGCAAGGATAATCAGACAGGAAAAGCACCCGTGTCTCATTCCCAGTATGTGTGCAAGGCCAGCTGAGGTTAAAGCATCTGTTATATCTGAGTGCATTGAAGCAGTGAGGTTTGAGAGTGCCAGCCATTTTCAATACTGAAAGTGCTCCATCTGCTGGTTGCCTTAGGTAGCGTGGGTATTACAATAGTGCATCAGAACAAATGCAGTTTTGAATATATGAGATTTTACTTTTTTTTTTTATTTTGAGAAAAAAATGACTTTTTCCTCATCATCTTTGACATCATCTGCCTTTGTGGTTCTGTTCAAACAAGCAGGGCTGCAACTAAATGCCTGCTTTCACTGTCTATTAATATGTCACTTGATTTAATGACTGGACAATTACTCATTTAGTCTGTAATAAAGCTGAAAAATGTCCCCTAAATGCCCCCAATTCCTGTTCCTAGGATGTTTAATTTACAAGAAAAATCAATCAGAGACACGCTTATAAGCCGGAAAGCCTGAATGCTCGAAATTTTCTTTAATTAACCACTTAATCAGCTATTACAAATGATCGGCACCTTATCGCGCTGCGTTTCAGCTGCCCTGCAGTCACGCGGGAGAAGAGGTGTTTTGTGACAGATCCAGTCTAAACATATGTGAGCCTGAAGCAGGGGGACTGTTCAAACTAGTGTTTTTTTTACTTCACAAATGAAAAGAATATAGCACACAAACAACTTCGACAGCATATATTTTTATATTTGACTTTGAATCATAAGCACCTGTCCCACTTTTTTCCTCTCTGACCTTGTGTAGCGCCCTGCTGGTACACTTGGCACTTGAGCAATGTCTTTACACTGGCCCAGCGCCACCCCAACAAACCCCACCCCACTGCGGGGCCTCGTAGCTGCGTGATGTACTGTGTTGCTGTACAGCTGCCCAGAGCCGTCATCAAATCATCCATAACATACTCAGAGGGAGCCATCCTCTCTGCGCTGTAACCCCATAGGATTAGAGATATACCGAGCAGTCGTGCACGCCAAACAATAACACCCAATCTAGTTTTAAAGACCTATTTTCTCAGAGAACTCCTCCACTCTCTAATTAAGCCGTAAATGTGACCAAAGAGGGAAAAATGAAAGAATTCCCTCTGTGCTCATCCGACTATGAGCATCATTGCATGGAAATTATATGAGTTACTTTGTTCTCCTTAAGCCTGCATGTTTGATGTGTGTATTTCGTGTATTTTAGAGGTGATTAAAGAGACCCTGGAGCAAATTAGCTAACTGACATTTATTACGCTGTTATGTCCTTCTGAATTTTTGCAAATTATCCCGTTTCTGTGGACTTACAGACCATTATATTAGGTATATTTACAATATCCTAAAGGGACACGTTCTAATTTGGTTGCGTGTTTACAAGGCACGCAAAAGCTATATCATAACCTTTCTTATTAATTTCTATCTGGATCAGAGCAGTATTTGAGGACCATTTTGTTTAATGGAGAAATCTTGCTGTTCAAGTACCTGCATTAAAAAAAACCCCAGTTGATGTCAGCTGCTGTCAACAAAGGCCCTGAGAGGGTCCTGTGCGTGAGCCTTTGTCATCATCTGGGTGTTAATCTCAGCAGTTTCCCATTCAGAGCCAGGTTGGTTGGCACCTAATCCTGAGAACAGGGACGTTTTCATTACGAAGAAACACGCAGGCCACCGGGGAGCTGCTGCCACTTTCCCTGTTATCAATGAACAGAAGTCACAAGTAATGTTGCATAAGCAGTCTGAGCTGAAGCAACACGCTGAGCATGTGCATGCACTGTAAAGCCTGTGTTAGCATGTGCACACGCTTACCGTATGCCCATTTCTCACATAGTCTGCCCCTTCTTCCAAACTTTTTTTTTTTTTTCGTTTGCGGTGGAAATCACTAGAAAAACACAGCGCAGAGTTCACTCGTGTGACACAAATGCACCTGCTGGCAAACACAACCGAGCCTTTCCGTGTACGGCACTGGTTGCTTGTAGTGAACGCATCTCACGTGGCATTTCCAGAAGCATCTAACAGAGCTGGAGTGTACGCACAGAATGTACAGCACAAATTGTCCTGTGTTTCATGAGCGTTATGCTCTATTATCCCGCAGCTCTTACAAGATGACGACCAATAAAGACGGTTTGCTGCCAGGAGGAATCAAGCGGAGGCATACAGACAATGGCAGCAATCACAGGTGTTTAACAGCTCTTGTCAGAAAATGCCGCTTTCTCTCGGGCTGTTTCACTAGGGAAGTAAAGCTTTGCCTCTCAAAAGCTTGTCAGTACTACAACAGATGAACATGTTTTTCACATTGACAGCAGGAGCCAAATATTCATGAGAGGGAAACATGAATCGAATGTTGTGTGGTGCCTGTTAAAGCCAGAACAATGCCAGGCTGAGTCACTGGATCATCTGGAGAAATGCGCCTTTTAATTACTCAGAGCAGTGATTATATAAGTCTGACTGCTGTCAGTCAAATGTTTGCCTTGATTTTGCACGAACGCTGCGGAGCACCTTCCATCTTGCTGCTTACATGGGACTATACAAACATTTGTGCGAGGCTATTTGGCCCATGAGTCATAATCCAGCATTGATAAATCATGTGTGAAACTCTTATCAGTGGGATGCAAGCAGCAATGAGTAACCATGCATTTAACCACAGACTGCATAGGAGAGATGCGCACAGCCTGAGTGACGTCATTCACTGATTTGTGAAGACCTGCTTTGAAGTCCCGAGCTGAGGATTTTGTGCACTGGCATCATGGTGTTTTGAAACCAGACATGATGATTGTGGGGTGGATAGCATAGAGAAAGCACACTTCAAGCTCATGCACTGAGGACTGGACACAAGCCAGGACCTCACTTAAGCGAATGCTGCTTTATCCTCTTGTATCACTGTTGTGTATTTGTGACTTGTTAAATAAGCCACAAGCAGACCACTGATCAGGTTCTTTCCATGAATGTGCAGCAGCGCTGTTTTTAAGTGCAGAAATAGAAGGATTATGTTTGTGGTGCTGGGGTGTGGTTTGGATGCTGGAGTGCGACACTGCAGACTGTGACAGAGCTGTAAACACCGTGTCTGTACAAGTCCGTAAAGGTTCTCAGTCATCTAGGTTATTGTAGGAAACTTTAACACATGTCGTGCAGGGTGACATCTTCAAGGAAACGCAACTTCTTGAAGTTTCCTTGAAGACGTTTCTCCTTTCATTCAAGAAGCTCTAAGTCTGTACATGTTTTTATTAGAATATGTAAATTCTTCTCTGACCAAACTGACCGGATCGACACCACACTCAAGTTTGTCGAGCTGAAGCCAAGAGACCAACAGCCCAGCTTAGTGTAAAGATTAGATGTGTGCCTTCTTATTAGCAAAGACAATGACCGAAATGAGAAGGGATCACATGTAAGTAGTTCAATGATTACTTTCAGTCAGTGTTTGGAGTTCTTTTTTTTTTTAAACTGGCCATCAAATAGCAAATCATCAAGCTCTTCGCTGGGCTACAGCCTTGCGAGTTGGAGTAGAGATAACCAATCTCAAATCTCATGCCAGCTTATATCAAAAAGGCAAGGTCAATGTCATGCTTCAAGGTTAAAGCTAAACTTTGACACAACACATAAACTACAACACTGCTGCCATGAGGAAAAACTGAACCTTTAAAAGAGGTGTTCTATTTTAGAAGATAAGCTGCTTGTCACAGTCAGTTGTGCTCTTTTATACATTTGGTTTTATATTGAACTCATTCAGCAGACCTTAGCTAACGGTTTCTCCTCACTATAATGCGGATTTGTGACCACGGGATCCAAATATATCATCCAAAAAGTGGATCTTTAGTTGCCTCTAAGAGTCTTATGTACACAGAGAGAAACAGATACAGGAATAAATGAGACTGGATGAATAAAGGCTCCACAGTCAGGTTGATACATGATGTCAGAGTGCTGAAATAAGCCTCTGTGTTTTAGCTTAATGCCTTTAGCAAAGACAGGAAACAAGGAGGTGATGGTTAAGGTTGTTGTTGTAGCACCCAGCCTGACACTGACCTGCCGCCACATCAATTCACCCCCCTGTTATTGCCTTTTTTCTCTCTTCGGACAGTTCTACAAGGTGGCTAGTGGTGATCGATGGGCGGTGCCTTCAGAGCGGGCTATCTTTCTCCGCCACTTCCACCCCCTCTACTCTTGGTCATCTATCCTCTGTGGGCGTTCGCCCTGTCTGAAGCCGCCACAAGAGGCTGGGTGGGCCCCCGGCGAATGATGACTGCTGGCTCGGTGCGAAGCACCAACCGCTTGCCTCTCTCTTCCATCTGTGTGGATGCTTTTCATTTTACTGCCTGGCAAAATTCTGCTTATAATTACCTGACAGCCACCAGAAGATGCTTAATTACAGGCGCAGAGAGAACGAGGGAAGACGAAAGGGAGAAGCAGGATGATAGTGGATGAGAAAGAAGGAGGGGGCGAGGAAGGAAGGGAAGGGACATGCATCAGACATGCACCACTGCTCTCTTCATACAAGGCAATTTATTAAAATAATAAAGCCCAGCCTTGCACTGAAGGTTGAGTCCACAATAAACCTGACAGGGAGGCAGAAAAGCGGTGCTACAACACCGAGGCACATAAACAAAACAAATGCTCTGTTATGTCTGCGTCCACTTTATTATCCAAGCTGAACTCTTCAGGAGTTAATTGCTTTCTTTTAAACGCAGACGCAGTCATAAATTTCATCATTAGCCTAACATGAATCATTCAGCTTTCAGCCAAAGCACAAAAGCACAAAGAATCCTCTACATAAGCCTCTTCACCCTGGACGGGCATTAGACTCTGTGACGAGATACAGCAAAGGGCTGTGGGATGGGGGCGGTGTGGGGGGAATTAAGAGCCAAATGGACATCTTAAATCCGACAAAGATGCTAAAAGCCTCTGCGCGCTCTCTCCGTCTGCTGTAAAACTGTCGTCATCCCAGGCTCTTTTCATCTATCACCTGATATCACTTGTTCCACGTGTACGCTAAATTGGATAATGAATCTCTCCCCACCAGGAGATGCAGTACATGGATAATTTGTTGGGGAAGTTACGAGCCGGGGGCATATTGCATCACTCGAGGTGCGAGATGTTACCGTGGTTAAATGGATGCAACCTTTTGGATGAGTCCACAGTAGTTACATGAGTGAATTAGGACCCAGTGACGACGTAATTAACTGCGCAGGGAGGAACTCGTTAATGAATCACTCCGGCTCAGTTAATGAAACACATTTAAGTTAAATATGGTGTCAGTCTATCGATACGCAGCTTATGATGTTGCTAAGTGAATGTTAATTTCATGTAGATATAAATCTGTTAATCTTTTAAAAATAAATATCCTACAGAACTAATCAAAAATCATCTGAAAGGCTTTTCTTACTGTCACTGAAAAAGGTGATGATAATCTGACTTTGATAAGTGATTTTCTTTCATTTAAAGAGTAAAGTTGAATAGCCTTTTAAAGACACACAAAGAGGTTGAGTGTGAGAATAAAAACTGCAGGGGTAAAAATGAAATGAGAAATAAATTGAGTTGGAAATGTTTTGGAACGTTTTGTAAAATAAATTAATTCGATTTCTCGCTCAGAGCTAAAAGGTCGACCTAGATGGCGCTAAAGCTGGGATGTGTTAGCTTAGCTTAGTCTAAAGACTGCTGAGATCTTTTAAAAGGTAAGTTACTCTCCTTAAAGATCTTTTTAACTGATGTCCTGCTTAAATGAGCAGAATGAACCATTTTACTTAGCTTTAGAAAACGTTGGTTGATTTCTTTGAACAAAGCTATGCTAGCTTTTTCCCTAGCAACTTTAGCTTACAACAACCAGACTGTGGATCTAGAATTTGACGTGTATTTTTTGCACAAATCACACATTTCTCTGATAAATGGATGTAGCCCAGTGGCACAAACGTCATGCTTCCTACAAAATGTGTAGTGCGTGGCACTGTAAACAGCTACAGCTGTAAAGTAAAAAAATCCCTTAGAAAGTAGCACGGTGACCACCAAGAGAGGAACTTTTAAACAAGAGGGGTAACTATTTCCCTTTTTTGAAGAGACCATTGACTTTTTTTGTAAAAGTCTAGCTGTGACAAACACCAACATAAAGAATGCTGTTGGTGAACTGTGGCTAAAGATGCGTGAGCTGGAGCCGGAC
Organism: Maylandia zebra; assembly: GCF_041146795.1. Classification (NCBI taxonomy): domain Eukaryota; kingdom Metazoa; phylum Chordata; class Actinopteri; order Cichliformes; family Cichlidae; genus Maylandia; species Maylandia zebra. Next base: position 17,661,224 of record NC_135177.1, on the reverse strand, counting down.
CTCTGTAGGGCAACACTGTGAGAAAAGGTCATTTCTTTACGTGAGACCTGAGCTGACCAGCTGTGTCTATGCTCCATTTGTTTGCTTGGACATATAATATCACAGCTTTGCAACACATAGCTCTGGGTAAATTTTACTTTATTTTACTTTACACTGCTTTGTTGTGTCTAAAGACCGATATTGCACCTAAGCACTGAGGCATTCAGCATTGACTAAGCATCCACTGTGGTTTTATTGTTTTGTCTTCATCATTCAATCATATTTTGGGGTAGTTACAAAATGCATTACAAAGTAAAATAAATTGCAAAGGCAAAAATAGATTTCAGATAAGTCAGTAGCGAAACCAAAGACAACTCACTTCTCCTAAATAACCGATAGGAATTCAACTGAATCAAAACCAAGAAGAGCAATTTTAAAGCCCATTTTCATAACGACTTTGTCCTTTGATGGCTGTGTGTTTTCCCCTGCTGTACCAATACTTGTAGAGCTCAAACTTGATGTATGTAACTTCTGCTGCTTCACGTCTCTGTGGCAGTTTTCCAGAACCCTGCCATCCAGCAAATGTCCAGAGCAATGACCCGTGTGGCGAAAAGGCAGCGCACTATGCTGGCCGACTAAATCCTGTCCCCCAGCTATTCTTCCTCTTGAATAAACCAGTACATGGCAAACATGGCCCCAGAAGCATTTATAATATAAAGTATTCGACATTCTAATCAGGCCAGGAAGAAGAGCTCAAGGTGGATGTGGATGAGTCGCGATTCTAGCCGTTGATTGCTCAGCTAAATTTTCCCATCTCTTGTCATTATATCCACTGATGGGATAAAAGCCACAAGTACAATGGATGCTACAAAAATTAAAGTGATTGCTCACTCTGAAGTAACACAGCCATAAAAATATGGAAAAAAAATACTTCTCGTCTTGTACTTCACCAAACATTAGCAAATATTCATTATCCATTTGATATGTTTTTTCCATAATAACATTGTAACCCTGGAATTCCTCCAATCAAACACGACATTTGAGCTGATTGGAAAGTTATGACAATATATGAAACTGGATAGTAAAGCGTAAACAGTGCAGTAGAATTCAACAATACCAATTTAAAATGAGTACAAACAGATTTACTACCACTGTACTTCACGTAAATCCCCTAATAAGTTAGCACAAAATCTGATTTCAGTGTAGGAAAGGTGGAGTCGGGCAGTAACAATGAACATTATTCTGCTGAGTGCTTATTGCATGAATAATGTCTAAAAACAAAACAATTGGGATGACAGCAAAGTTGTATCATTATTATTATTATTATCACTGATGATGATGATAATAATAACCATTTTCAGCTGCATCAAAATTAGAAAATGTCTGAAAAAGATTAGCAATGAACAATGCAAGACACAGATCAAACAGTTGTATATCATTAAGGATCTACATTAACACAACTTGTAGTGTTTCGTACGAGCAATCCGATTCCAGTGCTGCTGTAAATTCGGTTACTTTTTCCATAAATATCATCCATAACTGTGAGATTTATCGACTCCTTAAAGGCACTGAGTAATAATGCTTTACAGCGCCTGCCGTCGCATAAGCAGGGTTTCTTCTGTTTTTAGTATGTACATTAGATACTGGGGAAATAGAGCCGTTCTTAAACAACGGGAGCCCATAAATTCATGAGCAAAGAGAAACAAATATCAACCGTTATGCGAAGTGGCAGATCTTATTTTCCCTCCGCTGTAAAATGAATCAATAGCTGGGGCCGGTCTTGGCGTTCGACAGTGGAAAACTGCTTACTCTTCATTTGAGCTATATGTAATCAATCCTAGCCAGAGGATGGCTACAGCCCTTTCCAAACTAAGTGGGGAAACAGTGGGATTACTGCCTCTGTGGCATTTATAAATTGAGCCCAACGAGAAGAGGGCCACCGAGAGACTCCCCGGTCAACGTAATTACACCGGCAGGCCAATAAATCCGACCCATAGATCTTTTACAGTGGTGCTGCAGTAAATTCAGCCTCTTTTCCTTGCACTGCTTTCTTTCACTCCAGAAGAAAACATTAATGTTTTTGTTTCTGTCAAAGTGGGAAAAAAAGGAGAAGGGGAAAAAAAAAAACCTAACAACGGCCTTGGTGGCTACAAATCTCTGTGGCTTTTGCTGCTGGCCAAGATGTGATTCAGTGCAGCGATTTAGATCCACACAGTGTTGAGTCATACATATGACAGCATACTATGCTGTGGATACAAATCTACATTAAGTGTCCTTGAAACAGGGGAATGTGAAGGTCTGTTTGAAGTTAATCTCATATCATTTCCTTATGAAAAACTAAGGGCATAAAAGGTGCACAGAACTGATTTAGGGAGTGCACGCGTCATTCAGGAATGACAAATGTCAGACAAATATATTAAAGGCCATTTGCGACAGGGCTAACATCATTGTGATCCGTGTAACATTGAGACAGTCTAAGGAGAAGTGAACCTCTTATCCTCTTAGTTGCATGTCTGTCCTGCATACACAAGTCTGTCCACAGCAAACAGGTTTCATAGCATTTGCATGCAGCAGCAGCTGCAACTCCTCTTTAAACTACAGGTGTAACAATACCTCCTCTTCTATAAACATGGCGTTTGGCTAAATGGATGTTCACCTTAATTCACTCTGGATGCAGCCTAATTAGTGTAATATTGATGGAACCAGAGATGTTCAATGCCTGCATAAATTTGGTTGTGAGCTGCTTCGTCTGGCTTTGCAATAGGACCAACCGTTTCAATACAGAAAATGTCATTTGCATTCAGGTCACCTTTTAACTCCTATTGTTTGCAATCATGATACAAAGAGGAAGTTTAGAGGGCACCAATGGGATGTAATTAAATCCGCAGAGCAGCTAGTCTGGTCTGGATAAGAACGTGGAGAGCGCTCCGAGAATAATAAGCACAAGTAAAAAGTCAAAACCTGGTAAAACAGAGGTGACATTCCCTCCCTGTAACCAAGTTAACATCAAAGCGGCTCCCTTGCTGTCTGGGGATGACTAAAGCATACTATTAACCTTTGTAAAAATGGTTCCTGAGGCCTCCTGGGTGTCTGTGCAGGTCTGAGGTGCATGTGTCTGTCCACCTCTCTCATATTGCAGTGCGGATATATCAAATCAGGTATGTACATGCATGTAAACACTTCTTGTGCACGGCCTCAAAGTGCATGGACGCACATCGTGATACGTCTACATCAAACTAAAAACACTGCAGGTGCTATTACAAGCAGTACCTGAATAAAACTAATCACTGCTTTGTTGTTTACAGACAGAAAAAAAGCCCATCCACAAGTATCAGATATCCCAATTAAGGTTTGCAAGAACAGTGTGATTTGACTGCTTCTGGTGCTGCTCAGTATAAATGCAGCCCTTTGGGCATGCTGTTGTGAGCCTTTTCTTATCAACATGCAGTGTAGACTGTGCTACCCTGCAGGCACAGCTGCTTTCACCGGATTAACTGTCAAAGTTCTTGTACAATATTACCCAAACTGCCTTAACCCCTAGTGTGTATGCAAAGACTGCTGTGTGTGTGTGTGTGTGTGTGTGTAGTGCCTTGTTCATATGGCTGCATAGCTGTGAATAGGAATTAAACTTTCAGTTACCTGCACAGAGCTCTGCTTTTAACAATGGCTTTGATAATAAACTCTATTTTAACACTGAATATAGTATATCAAAACATATCTCTCTGAAGACAATGCAGATGAGGACAGAATTATTACCCCACCTGATGCTAATAGTCAGTTCAAATTCAAATTCAAATTCAAATTCAAATTTTATTTGTCACGTACACAGTCATACACAGTACGATATGTAGTGAAATGCTTGGACAACTGCTCGTGACCTAAAGAAAACAAAAAAAGGAAAAGGCTATGAATAAGATAGGAAATAAATATGAAAAATTAAAAAGGGTAAATTTAACTAGGAAGGAATAAAATATAAATTAAGGTTAAAAATGAAATAACTGTACAACACAAATTAGAATGAAGGGTAAATTTAACTGGGAAAGAATAAGATAAAATATATAAATTAAAGTTGAAAATAAAATAACTGTGCAACAAAATACACAATATAGAACTATATAAGAATGTATGAAGAAATATAAATAAATATATACACAATAACAGCAGCTGTACAAGTATTAACTGGAAATAAAGAAATATAATGTCCAGTGTTGTGCAATCCACATTATGTCTTGTTGTGTCAGTTGTGCCTGCAGTCGTTTGTTGTAGTTTCCTGAGCAATCCCAGCCGATTCTTCTTTGGCTAATCTCTCAGTCTCTTGCAGATTCGACGGTCTTCTGGCTTGTTCTTAGTCTTCAGTTCATTCCACAGATTTTCAGTGGTATTAAAGTCAGAGTTAGAGGTAGTTCTTCTCAAGGAGCAACGCATGTTTTAGGGATCCAGTTTTGCTGTTGACTACTTGAGGTTTTCTTTCAAAATCTTCACATATTATTCCTTCCAACTTGAAGGAATTGAAATTGAAATTCCCAGTTCCAGATGCACTGAAGCAGCAAGATACTGCCACCTCCTTGTTTCACTGTCGGGAGGGTGTTCTTTGGGTGGTACTCCTCTCCCTTCTGTCTTCTAACATTAGCTCTCTCTGGCCAAAGTTCTAGTTTTGTCTCATCTGACCAAAGGACACAATTCTAGTATGGGTAGTCTTTCTCCTGGTTGTCCTTAGCATACTTCAGTCTCCAGGTTCACAGTCAGCCAAGTCAAGACTGTCGACTCTTATTGACTCTTGACTTGTATTTATATCTTGGCAGTTGTTCTGGGGTCTTCAGACACATCTCTCACTAGTTTGCTTTACAGTCTTTGAAGGCTTCCTACTTCTGCCAGGCTTGTTCTGTACTGTGTGGCTCTCTTTAAATTGTTGATGATATATCTCACTCCAGTTCTTGACATTTGGAAAAACTGTGACAACTTTATATATCCACCTTCTACTTTGTGAGCATCCACAAGTCTTTTTCTCATGTCTAAGCTAACTTCTTTAGTTTTTAGTAGCTTCTGACAGGTCAAACGCTTGAGGTTTTAATACTGGGTGTAAAATTGGAAGAAAATCATAAGTTTTAACTTGATTTTACAAGCTTTGAGTCTTATAGAGTTAAAGCACATCATTGCACAGCAGTGGTTTGTGCTATGGTTAAGAAATTTTTAGTTTTTTTCCAGCTAATAATACTGATCTTGGTCATTTTTTTTGTTTTTTTTTGTTTAATAAGTCTATTATTGTCAGAGGTGGTAAATAATGAAGTACAAATACCTTGTTACTGTACTTAAATAGAAATTTCAGGTATCTGGACTTTACTTGAGTATTTATTGTCTGACAACTTTTTACATTTAGTCCTGACATTTTTAAATAAATATCGGTACTTTCTACTTCTTACATTTTCAAAACTGGGTTGTTACTTTAGGTTTCACTGCAGGCCATCAAACATCGAACCAATTTGAGCCTGAGCATTAAAGGATAAGAGGCAATCCTGTTTGCGTCGCACAAAAAGATATGAAAGATGCAAAACCGTGTGCCAAAGTCAGAAGTTAAAGTAGGCTGGTGTTTTTACTTTTTGGCAGAGCACAGGAATGATTGCAAGTGTCCACAAGCTGCGGTCGCATACTTCAGCATCTCGCTAGAACAAGACGAGTGAGCATAAAGGGAGCAATACTTTTTATGTGGCAGGTAATTTCAAATGCAACGTTTCTATCAGCTTAACAAACCTCAGCAAACACACAAACTGTTTGTGTGCAGTTTGTCACACAGTGTGTTGCTAGCTTAAAGTCCAGTTGCTGTATTTCACAGGAGGAGAAAAGACATAGAGCCAACTTCACTCAGAGATGGAGAAAAGTAAGGAAGACAGGACAGGAGAGGAAGAAGAGAGGTTAGATTTAAAGGTAAGGACTCTCTCAGTGGTATTCCATAAACTGGATATGTAAAGCTTACATGTAAGTCCTCGTGTTTGTAAATCAGATATTGGGTCTGTACATGTGACATTTTTCATGTACATTCATATATTAGTGCAGGATAAACAGGTTCGTTTGCAGTTGTGTACATCCACAAAGAGCCGCAGGTCAGCTGATCACTGCCAGCTCTTAATTTAAATTATTGTGAGTTGTGATCCTCTACCATGCTGAGCAACTACAACTGATTTTAGGATTCCCCCACCTGCTGAATCCCATTTTAACCCCTGACTGCGCACAAAATTTTGAGAGAAACTTTCAGTTTCATAGGTGGTAGAATTTTGTCTTCATCTGTATATCTAGCTTTACACTACTTGGTGTGAAATGGCTAGCCTTTTAGGAGATCTTCATATTGAACATGGCTAAAAAAAAATAAGAATTCATCTCCTGTTTATTTAAATGACTTCTTTTACCCAGCCAACAGTCTCAAACCTGAAATCTCTGAATATGCCAGCTGTAGTTCCACACCAAACATCTGCATGACTCACATCTTTCCACCTCTTCCATGTTTCTGCTAATTCAGTGGTTCCTAGGAAGATAAACACCGATCTCTATAGTGAACATGCAGTGTCAAACAAGAGTTGGGAGATGCTGAGGAGAGAGAAAGCTTGAAACCCTGAAAAAGGCAGAGAACGAGGCTGTGTGGGAGGAAGTGAAAGTAAGACACTTCACTGGATTTGCAGTGGGGCTAAGCTGCCTTCTGGTTCTACGTGACCGGCCTATACTGCCAAGGCAGGAAGGCTTGAGCTTATCTCAGCGCACACAAGCAGCACCGCTGGCAAAAGCACCCTGGCATGGCTGTGGGTGCTGCTGCCAGAGCGTGACCGATGGCTCTTACTCTCCCTCTCTCCCTTCTCATTTTAACGGTTATTCTCTCTGACAAACGTTCATCCAATCCCTCTGTCGTTCTTATTCACTCAGGGGATGCAAAGCATAGTGGCAACTTACACTTAAGGTGGATTTCATAGCAGAAGAGTCCTCCTTTGCCCTTATAGTCTGCATCATACATGGTCTGTAATAACAGCTCAGCAGTGAGTAAGCAGGATATTTCCATTTGTCTGGTTTAAAGTTTGACTCATCTTTATGAAATGCAATTCTAATAAAACAAATGTTGCCAAACTCTCTTTCCAGACCACAAATACTATGTCTGGAGTTCTACAGCAAACTAATAGAATGGTTATATCAACCTAATCTTTACAGAAATGTATATCAGACAGATATATGACAAACAGCTGAAGTTTACATCATACCTAATGTCCATTTGCATTTCATGTCAAAAACAGTGAGTCTGAAGTCACCTCTTACTCACCTAAAACGGAATAAGTGGCCATTAGGCAATTATTTGAAAGCAGGGACTCAAAATTGCACCTTTTTAGTAAAAATTACATGTCTGACACATGAACCACACTGTACTCACTAACTATGCTCACTTTTTATCTTTTTTTTTCACAAATATAAAAGCTGTGTGGATTAAAAAAAATGTGAGACCCAGCGGAAGAAACGCAGAGTCAGTGGGAGTCAGTCAGTCGTTGATCTCACATCTGCAGCTGGTTCAAGATGCTGCTGCATGACTGCTAACAGGAACTCATACAAGACAGCATATAATCCCTGTGCTGGCCTCACTGCACTGGCTGTCTGTGTCTTTTAGAGTTTATTTTAAAATTCTTATGTTTGTTTTTTAATACTTTCCCAATCTTGCCCTGCTTTGACTCTCTTCTGGTGTGTAGGGCTTCTTCATCCCTACACACCCTGTCGGTCTTTTAGGTCAGCTGACCAGCTACTCCTGGAAGTATCGAGATCCAGGAGGAAGCTTAGAGGGGACAATCTGAGTACAACATGTGAAGAAGAAGAAAAATCGCTGGATGCAAAGAAAGCACTGTTGCTAATGTAGAAGTCCAGGTATTTAGAAAAATGGACTATAAACTGCAAACTTACTTCTGACTGCACTAAAAACTTTCTGGAAACACGCTACCCCCTGGTGGTGAACATATTAAAGCGGGTAAATAAAAGGAGTACCTATACTGGCATATCATTTGACACAATAAAAGTTATCCTCCTGCATCTAAGATGTTCACCTCTCGACTGTTGGAAACGATGTGACCATAGAAACGCTGGGTTTTACATGGTGATAAGAAGCAGCGTCATGAAAATATATTTACTCTGATCTTTCCTGATGACAAAAACAGAGGAGAAATATTAGTTTTTGGTATCATAAGCAGCTCAGATAATCTAATTCTGCAGATTTTCTCAAAGTCATTTTCACTCTCAAGCGCTCTCATGTCTGTCATTAAGGCAGCGAGCAGCAACACCAGAAGGCAAAGGTTTGTAACACAGCACAGTGCATTGTGGGAAGGATGAGACTCTTATTGCCTTCCTTCGCGGCTAATGATCCATAAAAATGTTTCTGGATCAGCCCTGATACCAAGTCTTAGTATCTTCTCTGGTTGTAATGGACGCTTTTTTCATCCTGTCTCCCTCCCCCTCACCCCCAACAGGCCGTGGCAGATTGCTGTCCCTCCCTGAGCCTGGCTCTGCCAGAGGTTTCTTCCTGTTAAAAGGGAGTTTTTCTTTCCCACTGTTGCCAAGTGCTTGCTCACATTGATTTGATTGTTGGGGTTTTAATCTGTATTATTGTTGGGTATTTCCCATACATATAGAGCAACTTCAGGGGACTATTGTTGTGATTGTACTATATAAATAAAACAGGAATGAAAATTGAACTGGTCAAAAAAAAAACTTTAGATCCAGATGTTTCACTACTATGGAGCATAACAGGAGCAACAAAACATGTATCAATGCATCCCAGGGGCAAGTGGGGATTATGGAATTTTGAATTCCTCGTGGACTCAGCAGTGGCTGTAGCTGGTAAGAGCAAAGACAAAAAGACAAAGGAAAACGGCTAACTTTTTACGCAGTTTTAATCAGTTAATCACCCACCAGTAACACATATAGTCCCTTGTTCTCATTTTTCTCTGTCATCTTGTTCTTGTCAGTCAAGCTTTCCAACATTCCACATAACAATAATAATAATTTGTTAGTCCCTGTAGGGAAATTATTCCTTTGTATTTAACCCATTCACCCAGTGAAGCGATCGCCATCCACCAAATGCAGCGTCCAGGGAGCAGTGTGTAGAGACAGTACCTTACGGTAGCCTTTCAATGGATTCGAACCCCCGACTTTCCGATCACGGGGCAACCACTCTACCTAAGGAGCTTTGTCTTTTGTCTTGTCTCTATTTGGACTCTTTGCCGCACTGCCAGCTTTCCTGTCTACCACTGCATGTCTGAGACTACAAGTTTGAATTTTGGACTGCACAATCTTGGGAGTTCCCCATTACTCAATTTGCAAATGAAACTGAATGCTCCACTACACTGCTTTCATCTCTTTTATCTCTCTTTTCTAGTTTCAGAAATTCAAGTTTGTCCCATTTTACTAGAAAAAGAGCAGAGGGGATGTCTTAAAGAGCCTTGTGTGTAATTGCCACCCCTGGCTACAGTCCGGATGTGTAAACACAAGAGATGTGCCACCTGAGACAATTACATCAAATACAGAAACCAAGAGTGACACAAGTATAGCACTCGTGGCGCTGGCTGTAACTGTCAGCCGCTGTAGTGATTAGCTCCTCCTGCTACATCATGCTGTGACTATGCTGCTGCTGCTGGGGACTGGGGGAAAACTGTACTATTTTCAAGGACAACTGCTGTAGCGATGGCTTTACACACAAAATCAAGCACAAGTAGTAAAGGAGCAACAGGACACCAGCTCCAACGCTCAACCCGACACTTCCTTCGATCTTGTGAATAGCTGCTAATGATATTCTGACCGCTACACCAACTCCTCCTCCTCTTCGACCCTCCAGTGAGAATCCAATGAATAACTAACAGGTGAATAATCAGTCAGAAGGTGGCGGTGGCAGGGTCCGCCGCTCTCGGGGTGTTAGGTTACGCCGCCACGTACACACCCGCCTTGTTTATTAGCATTTCCTCTGTCAGCTCCCCTCGATACAATGCTATGCTGGCAAAGTCGGGCCTCTGCTTCTGCCTGCAAGCCGCTAGTGCTCACCGAGGTGTGCACAGCAGCATTCGAATAATTTCACACAGTTTACCTTGTTTAAAAGGAAATTATTCATGATGGATCCTGATGGGAATTCAGAAACAGGCTCTGACTGACTGCTGTGATAGTCTGATTGTTCCCCATCAATAATCAATAGAAAACTAGTTTATAACTTAGCACACTTAAACCAAAAACAAATGTAAAGATTCAATTGTAAATTTAGAAAACACTTTTAACAAAGTTGCATACCCTCTATGAACAGGTCCGGTTTTAACCATTGTAGGCAATGGTCTGCTCATATGTGCTTATATGTGCATGAGCATAAGTTTAGCTATCTCAGTTGAGAAATTAAGCCAGACTAGATCGTAACGTGATAAAATGCCCCTCTCCAGCACTTCAGCGGCGGTCGGTGCCACAGTTTGTAGCAATCTGTTGTGGAGCTGTCCGTCTGTCTTTGAGACAGATTACCCTTCTGCCGGTACCCCCCGGTCAGAAACACAGGAAATACATTAGAGCATAACAAGGTAGAGACTGTGAAGACAGAGAGAGTGAGACATGGGGGGTGGTTGGAAAAGGCGGGAAAGCAGAGGAGACACTGGGGAATAAAATGGTAGAAAGAGCAGAAATAACAGGAATGGGGGGATCCAGCTCTCCTCTTAGAAGCCATTAGGTGCGGTGACATGCTGTGCAGGGCTCTGCCTTTGCGTCCATACAAAGATGCCTTATAGCCATAATCTGTCTCCATATTTAACTTGAGACGGTACACAAACATAGGCAGAGTCAGACCCATGTCTGCTTCCATATAGGCACGGAGCGCATGAGTCAGCCCCGGAGAATAAAGAGATTGAAGAGCACTTGTACGGCAATGAGAGCACAGTGTGATGAAGCAGTTTTCGCATGCGCTTGTTGTAGGCAGGAACACGGTAAGTCATCCTTAATGAGTATACAGTCGCGGGGACACAAGGTTCATCTCCTGTTTGGCATTCTCTCGCCAGGCTCTGGAGTGCAGGCTTGAGGCTGGCTATAATGATGTAAAGGTCAGACGTGGCAGTAGGACTAGGAGGCTGTCAGACGGAGAAGCCGGGACTCTGGGGAGAGCTGGTGTCAAGTGTCGTTCCCTCAAGAATCTTTCCTTTGCCTCTGCTTTTTTTCTCCTTTCATTTCCTCTCTATTGCCAATCTTTCCACTTGTTCCCTCTCTTTAGTTTTACTTTCCTTCGTTATAGCGGCAATCATTTCTCCTCCTTTCACTTCCTTTTATCTTGTTTCCTTTGCCTTCTTTCCCCCCCTTTTCCCTTCTTTAAATTTCCTCCTCAGTCGTCTCTTTGCTTAGCTTACCCCTTTCACATCTTATATTTTCCTCCCTTCCACTTCCCCCTTCCTTCATTAGCCGTTTCTTTGTTTTCTCCTACCTTCTCTCTTTCCTTTCATTTTTCATTTCCCCATTCATTCTTTGTTCGTGTCAAATTTCCTTAGTCTTCTCTTCCATCACTCTTCTCTCCTTCCCTATTTATTCTCCTGTAAAACCTGTTCATTTCCTTTCTTTTCATTTTTCTTTTCTATTGTTTACCCATAGTTTCTCTCCTTTAACTTCTTTCTCCCTTTCAGTGTTTTCCTTTCCTTTACTCCCATTTGCCTCTACCCGTTTTCCGCTTCCCATTCCTTTCTTTTTCCTCACTTCTCTTCTTTTCTCCTCACACTCCTTTCCTACTTTTGCCACTTCTCTCTTCCACAGCCTCTCTTTTCTCTGTGTATTCCCCTCTCATTTCCCCTTTTCTCTTCTTATTTCCTTGTCTTTACTTCTTTATTCTCTTCTTGTTCTGGTTACACCCTTTTTTCTCCTTCAGGATGTATGTAGAGTTATACAGTTATCCATCAATTCTTCTTGAGCAAATCATGTAATGAAATGAGCAGTCTGAGCAATGGCTGATCCTCATCAACGTCATGTCTGGATGCTGCTCACTCTCTTCTCGTTACAGGATGCAGCAGTGACTGTAGAACTTTTAATTGAAGAACACCATCAACACTTACCCTCGGAGGTGGCGTCGCCTTGGTAGGAGGCTCATTGGCTGGGTTATTAAAACGTCTGTTGTGAATCTGCTATGTGCCTCTAATGACAGGTCTGTCTGAAGCTTGGCAGACAAGCGCAGCGAGTGGCCTGCCACATTATTGCTATCACATTAGAATAAATTAGCATGATCATCCCTGCAGGAGCAGCCTGGCCTGGGTTTAAAAATGCCCCAGGGCTCCACATCCAATCGCGATAAGAAATAGAGAGATGGGACAGTCGCTCATCAATGTCTCATTATGTGATCCAGCCGTGTAAATGACTGGCAGATGCAGTATTTCTGTAGTCATGTGAAAAGTCGGGCCTTGATCTAATTGTGGTTTATCTAGGACAACGCTAGCCAGAGCAAATGATTAACTGCTATGACTCATGCTTTGGAACCTTGTACAATTTGTTACTTTGTAGTTAAAAGCCGTAAAAGCACAATAAGTCACGGTCGCATTTCATTTTATGGTTGAATGACTGTGACTTCCGACCCTGTGCTTTTACAAAGAGCCAGCAGCTGCCATTGAATTGGTAATGGATGACAAGAGCGGGCCGAACTGTCAACAGCCAGTCCACCTGTGTGGCCAAGCTTTTATCCCACAATTTCCTCTATTGATTATTGCCGACTGAGCTGATGGATCAGTCCGTTCTTCGCTCAATGCCCTGCTTAAAGCAGCGGCGTCGATGTGTGATCACTGGTGTGGCACCAGTAGAGCGGCACACCTTGAGCCAAATCGTGCCTGCTCAGTGGGGCACTGCGACCCTAAAGTGGCACGGTCCTGCAGCAACTCAACTCTAAAGCTGTCCTCTCCCTGCAGAACAGCCACCGCTGCTGCACTGATTTACATGATTAATCAGACTGTATGCTCAGCCATGAAGTGAAATTCAAATGTACCAAGAACTCTAATAATAGAGCTGCAAGGGCATCAGACTAGAATTGCCATTGTACAGTTGTATGCCTTTGCTTGGTGCAATTTACATCCATGTTTGTCTAGATTTGATCTTTGCTGTTTTGGCTATAAAATGTTGTAGCTGCATAAATGTTTCTGTGAAAGTTTGTTACAACCAGCTAATGAATGTGCAAAACTGTGTGAGGTCACAGTGACCTTTTACCTTATCCCAAATCATTCACTCCTTCACTACTCCCTACTCCTACAGATGAGAACAGAATTATTAGCCTCAGCTGTGTATCCTTTTTTCTGGATAACAGCCTGAAGTCATTTGATGTAGTCTCACGCTTGCCTCCTGAGCAATCCCAGCACGTTCTACTTTTGAGAATTTCTAAAGCGTCTACTGGCATGAACCTTGGTCTTCAATTCACCCCACAGATTTTCATTTGGATTCAAGTCAGGGCTTTGTGCAGGCCAGCCAGTAATGTTCACTTTGGTCTTCTAGAGGTAGCTCCTGTCCAGGAGCGACATATGTTTTGTTGGTTGTTGTCAAGCACACAACATAAGTCGCTCACAGCAACGACCCAATTTTGGTGCTGACTGCTTGGTTTCTATGACCAAAGAGATCTAGTTTCATGTCATCTGTTCAGAGGACGCATTCCAGTAAGCATAATCTTTCTCCAGGTTGTCCTTAGCGTACTTCACTCTGGCTTGTAGGTGTCTCTTCTACAGAAATTGAGGTTTTCCTGGTCTCCTACCTCAGAGACCCTTCCTGTGAAGCATTTTATTGTCTTCTTAATTCCCGACTACAATTCCCGACTTGGCTAAGTCATTCATTCTTGTGTTGGCAGTTGTTTAGACACATCTCTCATCAGTTTTCCTTACAGAGTCTTTGAAGTCTTTGGCGTCCTATCTCTGCCAGGCTTGTTCTGGACTATGTGGCTCTCTTGATGATATATCTCACTCCAGTTTTTCACACTTAGAAGCACTGTGATAACTCTGTATATCCATCTCCTGCTTTGTGAGTATCAACAATTTGTTTTCTCAAATCTAAACTGATTTCTTTAGTTTTTGCCTTGATGATTTCTAGAGTGACAGCTCGAACCTTTGCTGAAGTTTTTATACTGTATGCTAATTGGAAGATAATCCTATTTTACAGTAAGTTATCTTTGCACATCAGGGGTTTGTGCTCTGGCTCAATAAAACGCTCAGTTTTTCAGGGGGCTAATAATACTGACCACACCATACAGTCCATTATATAAAAAGTGATATTCTGGAGAAATTCTCTGTTGTATTGTATAATAGTTGTTGTCCAGAAGGCTACTTGCTGTTAAAGGTAGCAGTAGCCATCTTATTGCTACTTCCTGTTTTCTTATTAATGTATTTTAATAGCATCATATCACTGAAATTTACATACCCAAGGATTGTGTCATTTTAATTGCGGTATTATTAAATTGAACTAAAATGTCCTGTTCATATATTTATACACTTTTCTCTGAAATTCCTTCTGACATATTTGGAGCTTTACATCACTTTTTTTCCTGCTCCTTCAAATCTGATTCCACAGCTACGGATAACTTCATCAGCTTGCTACATTAAACATTGAGTCCAAAAGCAACAATAACAATGTATTTGGATTCGGTATGACTTGCTTTAAAGCACACATTTGAAAAGAATCAAATAAAGCCAGAATAAGGAAGCGTGAAAGGGACTGTGAAATAAAAGTAGAACAGGCCTACAGCAAGAAATACCTCGCAGATCACACTTCCACCTTCTAACCTCAACCCAAGCAGCTTGTGAAGTAAATCTCATCAATGAAGTGAACAGAGGATGCACCGCATTCATCAGTTTGGAAATTAGTTTACCTCACACTCATTTCATTATCTCCAAAAAGTCAGCTCCCTAAAGGGCACTAGTACCAACCCACTGGCTGACACAGAAAGAGAGCCACAGCAGGCAGAGCCACCACCAGCGCCAGCGCCACCACCACCAGAAATAGAATTCATCACAGGAACAACTCTCATCAGAGCCACATGATTAAAAATTATGTGAAGGAAATGAATCAGGAGTTGTGTAATGGGGAGAGCATCTGAAGAGGTGACAAGGGGAAGCTAAACTGAGTGAGAAATGCATGTCAGCAGCTCAGACGGTGCATTTTAATGCTGACTCAAGTAATAACTGGACATCAAATTCAGGCGAAATGTTCTCCACTGGCACACAGAGAGACAGGATCACAGTCCCAGCCCCTGTGTCATTTACCTATGGTGTAGCCTCTCTTCAGCTCGCCACATCGGGGGCTGCGGCGCTGGGAGTTGGTGGTGTTGTTTTCCTGCACCGCGAGGACGGTGGTTGTCTTGGCAACAGATGGCGCAGCCTTGTTGAGGGGCGAGGCGGGCACCAGTGTCGGGGAGAAACCTTGACTGGCAATATCCACCGACTGAGACTTCTTCTTCAGTCTGCAGAAGGGCAAACAAGGAGAGGAACGTGTTATTGCTATATTCACATGGTGTATGGATGAAAAGGCAGAGAGTGGACAGAGAAAAGATGAGTGACCTTCATCGTTCCAGGGGCGAGGGGATCAAAGCACATTTAAATCTGAGGCGATTAGCTGTCACTGCGCTGTGTCACAGAAATGTAATTGTGCAAGGCAATTTTGCAGCGGCAAGGAAGTTGGTTGAAAGAATCAATAGGCTAATTGCAATCTTGTTAAGGGTGAATTTATTAGCATTGCTCTGCTTGCCCAGTGTAGAGCTGTCTCTACTGTAAAAAGGGATTAAATGGTGGGATATTGGAGAAGAACAGCGGGAGTCCAGAGCTCAGGAAACAGCGAGTAACAAGCTACAAAAGGAAAAAATCAAGTAGAGGGTATAAGAATTTACGGAGGTGGAAATGCTTTATTTCATCTAGAATATACTAAATCCTTTTTCATCCTTTTTCATATACTAAATCCTTTTGCATCTGTTTAACCAAAACACCCCTGGACCATTCACAAGTGGCCCAGAATCCTGCTGCAAAGATTTAACATTAAACAGCTCTAATGTAGCTCCATTTCACTGGCCCATCATCAACTTTAGATTTCATAATTAATTTTTAGAGAGCTGCTTAGTCTGGTGGCATACATGACATCTTATATTTAACTAGTTCTTAAAAGCCCTGTAACGAGGGCTTAAAGCTCTAGCACACGTGTCTTGGAAGCCACGGTTCACAAACTCAGATGTGCTTTCACTTTTGACTTGTGGTTGGGATGCCTCATGATTCAGCAGAATTAAACACCAAATCAATTTAGTGAATCTGTTTAACTGGGCAAAACAAATCTGTAAGAAACCACTGCCTGTAATCCCAGTTTACTTATAGCTTTGACTAACTGGGCCTGCTTGGGCACAAATCTTCATCATCACCCTGAAGTTGTTCTTTTTGATGAACCACTTACTGTATCCATCCTCACTGGCACCTACATGAATAAATGGATGTATGTGACTGGTTATTTTTTATACTCGATACCTCCATATTTACACTGTTGTCTGTCACATCAATTCAATTTAATTTAATTTGCATAGCCCCAAATCACATCAACAGTAACAGTTGTAAGGTAAAGACCCTACAAGAATAAAGAGAAAACTCTAACAATTAGATGACTCCCTATGAGCAAGCACTTGGTGACAGTGGGGAGGAAAAACTCCTTTTTAAAACCAGGCTGTAGGAGCAGCAGCCATCTGCCCTTTTGACCTCCTCAGACTGTACCAATGTTCTCCATCCACTTGGAGATATATATGTCAGGCTGTACCAGAAACTACTAGTCAGATTGACTGGTAGTACTCCACGGATATCTGGAGAGACCAAAATAGAAGGGTTTTTTTATTCCCTTTGTTAGCCATGTTGCCCCTCTGCTAATATCTAATCTCCTCTGTTGAAATTAAAACATTTTCTCAATCTCATTAGCCAAGCCATGAGATGGGAACTTAGGGTATAAACAACATTTTTAATAAACTGCATGAACTTCTAGTGCTCATTGTAAGCAACCAAATTGGCAAGTTTGCTAGCAGACTTGCCAAAATTTGCCAAGTAAGCTAGCAGGAAGTTAGCTGGGAGTGCTAACTTTGTATTGATTAAAATTGTTTGTAATTCTAAAAAAAAAAAAGGCCTAAATGGGGAAATGAGCATAACAAAAGAGAATGCAAAAAATAAAGAGTAGCCCTTGGTGTTAACATGACTACACCACCATCTTGGCTAATACCTAAAGATGCAACAAGCAGACCTTGTTGTCAAGCTACATAGCTAATCTTAGTCATGTACCGCATTTGCATTTTGTAAAGTAGTTTTTCCTCCATTACCACACGGAATTCAAATGGCTAAACAATTAAACAGAAGCTACAGTGCAACATGTAAAACTCTCTTTTCCAGTAAAAAGCTTACAAAATTTGAATGCTTATGTAAAGGGCATCAAAAGGCATGCACTGGCTGAGGTAGGTCAAATATAATCTGCCTACAACAAAAAACAAGTCAAAGCCTATTAAAAGGCTGATGAGATCCCAGGTTTGGGTTTTACATTTATAAATGAGTTAACTGGGCTAATCTGAACAGGTAATCCCACAACACTCAGCAGCAGGTTTATCCACTTACATATGGTCGCAAAGCCACATGTGTAAACATACAGAATAAATCACACTAACACACTGACACACTCATACAAAAGCATCTAAAGTGGTAGTAAAAAAAATACAAATAATAAAAATTAAATTCTTGGGTGTTCCAGCAAAAACGTTGTCAATCAAAAAAATGGCTCCTAAAACACTTTCTCCTATACACTGAAAAAGTCCTGAAACAGCAATACAAGATTCCCAGTGCTGCGCTCCCTCGCACACACTTCACACTTTCAATCATTCCAGCAAAACTGCTGAAGCGAACAGAATCTTTCTGGCCATTTCACCCAAGTGCCCATCCCCACATAGACCAAAGCAACACACATGACCATAGCGTCTAAATCGCTAATGAAAATGCACAATCTCTATGGAAATGTCCTTCACTGTGTGCTCTTTTTAAAATCAAACAAACTGAAGCAGTCAAGTCAAGAGAAGGTGCCAAACGGAGCAGGTTGAGCTGCAAAAATTATATAGATGTTTTCCTTCAGTCAATTCAGTGAAAACACACAGTTGGTATATTTCTACAAATATACCAACTAAAAATTGACCCCATCTCTGTACCTTTTATATTTGCATGTACATATATTCTCCATCACATTCTGTCTCGTCTTTCCATTAATGCATGCAGTGGAGGTTTTGACAGAGCTGACAAAGGCTGACACAAAGTTAGCTGAATGTGCTAGATTGTACTTGTTTTGAGGACGCAGACATGCTGCTGCTGTTAATGGCAGGACCAGAGAGAGAAAAGACACAGACAGACAGACAGACAGACAGACGGAGAAAGAGAGTGAAAGAGTGTCAAGCTATGTGAAGTCTATCTGCTTTCCCTTAGGAGTTAGTACTAATTACTGTCTCATCAGTAGAACAGAAGCCCTTCTTCTAGCTCTGTTTCACTAAGCTACAAGGCCAAACGGTATCAAAACGCGTGTGTGTCAGAGTTCAAGAACAGAATCGATGTGTCTAAGAAAGCAAGATGGAAACAGAAGCAAAGAGGTAAAGAGAAGGACAACGCATGTGAAAAATAACGTATTTGTGCCTTTGTGGGTGTTTACATTTTCATTCTTTCTATAATATGGAGGCAAAAGTCAACTCAGTGGCAATATTTTTATGAACTTATTCTTCATTTTCAAGTCTTTTTAAAAGAAAAATCATCAACAGTCAGTTTAAAAGAAGAATGAGACAGTAAAACACACAAAGCACAACAAAGAAACAAATTAACATTTGTAAAGACAAAATATTAATGTGGAAAGGCACACCCATCACCTGTCACCTCCAGCTAGCATGGCAAAACAAATATGCACGTCTCAAAGGGGACCTCTTTTTCATATTTTCTTTACCAGAGGCAGGCAATCAAAAGGAAGCTGCCACAGAAAATGAAGGGACCTCAAAGGCTTGTTTTTTGGACATTGACTGAACCGAGGAGATTTATCAAGGCAGAGTACAGCATAAGTAAGAATTATTATTTTGTTCTTTCATTTATTCAACCCTAGTGTAATAATCCACACGATAAAATATGGAACTGGAAATGAGCACAACAGGTCCCCTTTAAAGAGTTTAAAATGTACTTTGCCAGGGCTAATTACATTAACTGTTCCCATACTGCACATGTTTGACTGTTTTTCAGTCTAAGCAGTTTCAAGTCTGTGTTGTAAAACCAAGTCAAGGCAAATAGCTAAGGAACTAGAGAGTACCCATCAACTGCCCTTTAAATATGTGCTGTTAAGTTAAACCCTTTAATTAGGATGAATACTGAAAAATGTGGGGAAAAAATCATAACATGAACTTCAACTCAGCATAAGCCATTATTAGCTTAGCACTCAAGTCTCTGACTGCACTGTCAAAGACGAAGGTATGTTTTTAGGTAATGCAGGTTTTAAAAAGAAAGAAGGATAAATGGAAGTCGTACAGGCATAATGATGTACTAAAATAATAATAATAATAACTATAAAAATTTATAAATAATATTCTATTTAAGGCCTATTTAAGGCCTCAGTGCAGCACTGTTTACAACTCTTTATGACCAGCTAGCGAATGTCAACAACCTCCTAAAACCATTCACTGAGTGGTTGTGGAATACACTTTTCCCTAGTGATTGGTATTTGCTAATCAGTCTCTCGGCCTGTATGAATGGGACTTGAGCAATCAATTTCACCGCAGCTGCAACCTCCAGCAATCACTAACAATCTTCCACGGAGTAAATATTTTTCCTGCAGTGGTTTCCAGATGGTTGCTAACTGGTCCTTAGGCCTGTGTGACTTAGGCCTAGCTTCTTTATGATTTTTTTTAATATAGTTTTTGTTATTCCTGGAATAGACCAGACCAGTTTCCATACTGCAAGTCTCAAACCATACAATATAAACCTCTGTCTCTCTCTCTATGGCAATGCTTTACAGTGGTAGCGCAATTAAACTGGCAACCATTCCTGCAACCTGACATCAGATTTAACAACCCCGACATGTCTGAAACATTCCACCTTAATCTCTATGCTTTTAAGTTTTTCTTTCTTTCTTTTTTATTACTTTGTGTCCAATAATGCTTGTTTAATTTGTTTTCTTGCTGCAGTAGTTTTACTATAGTGTCAGCATTTTCTACTGCATTCAGACTGTTGACATTTCCCACTGCCACAGGCTATGTAGTCAGGTAACAATGTCTGGCAAGGATCACCTGCGTTGCATTCACACATGAATTTCTCAATGATATATATACACACACACACACACACACATATATATGTATATATGTATATATATATATATATATATATATATATATATATATATATATATATACACACACATATGAAAAAAAAAAAGTTTGCCACGTTTGTCCTTTTCATTTCGGCCCCAAAGCCTTATTATAAAGTTGTGCTGAGAGCTAATCTGAGGTCCACAGAGTCTTTTCTAATGAGCATCCTAGCTCAGCTTACAGGTTCAGGACCCAGGTGGGTGGTAGCCTGAGAACTGAGATGCTGTGTACCATCATCAGCTGCACTCTTCAGCAGCTTCTGTTTCCCACTGCGACTAACGGAGGAGCAAATGGCTGTAATCCCTCATACAGCCTAAGAATTGAACTTAAACCGCAGATTTTAAGTCAAAAGTAATGGTAACTTATCTAAAATATGCACGTTCAAATCTATAGCAGAGAAGAGAGAAAAAAATCTGAATCAAACAAGAGGGGACTGCACAAGCTAAACTGTTCACACATGCATAGTCATTCTGAGCTATTTGGAGTGTGGCTGTCGTGGATGATTCAAAGCACTCCCAACACAACAAATTTACAACACCAGATTTAACGAGTGGTGGATGTAGTGGACTGGTTTGCTTTGTATCAGGCTGAAAGTGTGAGCTGTTAGAACGAGACAAGAAGCATGCCGAAGGTCAACAGCCAGCCTGCCAGATGGCGTAGCAGTTAATGATGTAATGGACACCCTTGCGTCACCAGTAGCTACTGTTTCCCAACCACATGGCTGCTTCATGTTTGGAACTTTCACAACTGATAACACCACAACTGTGAAACCCATAAAGAAGCCCTAGTGGGAGCTTGCAGCAAGTATAAGAGGCTTTTCCTTTCACACCAGTGAGGAACTATAGAGCACCACAGAGGAATGAGAGACACATGTCGACAAAGCCAGCAGCTCGGACTGATTCCTATCTGCGAGCAAATGCTCACTCAATGATGAACAGAGGGAGGGTAAAAAATTAAAGAAAACAGACACACGGGCATTTTGTTTTCTTCCTCACTTTCGTGATCTGACCTGGACCAGGAGGCAGTGGTACATTTGCAGCTCTGCCAAACTGGCATCAGTAAGATTATCCAACTCTACAGGGATCCACGTGACTTGGCAAAAGGATGCATAAACAACAGGAAATTTGGGGCTAAGTCAAAACACGCTTATCGCTCCCCTACTAAGAAGGATTAGACCTTAAAAAAGGGGGGATGCGTTTGCAGTGCCTTCCAGTGCTCCTCTTTGCTTTGCTTCCAGTTCCCTGTCATGAACAAAAAAGGAGTTAAAAAATGTTTCATATTTTTTATTTATAGCAGAACTGATAGTAATACTAATACTGCAAATGGTTAACTATAGTGTGTCCTTAATAAGCTGTTAAAAGGCACTCAAGGTAAGGAGATTGGATTATCTCTGCGCCTTCCTTCACAACTAAGTGAACAGCATTTTCCAGGTTGCACTAGGCTGTTTTTAGTGAAAAGCTTTGATAAACCCATGCAATGCGACAAATAGCACAAAGGCCGCTAGCGTAGTGGAGGTTTTAATGCTTTTTTATGACTATATATTATACACGATGTTTTAGGGCCCTGCTCGTACAGGACTGCTTTCATGTTCTTCCCATATTATGTTTCATTGTGACGTTGCTCTCGCCACAACGTCTGTGCAGGGAGGAGCTCGGGGTCGATGGAGGAACAACAAAAGGGTCTTGCTTTTAGAGGGTAAGGAAAAGAAATCATTCAGGTTGGAGGACTTGTTGCAGTTTTAATTGAAACATTTCAGGCCAAACCACAAGTAGGTGTGACATCTGATGAATCCTAAAAACTAATAAGGCACTTAGTTATTTTGATCACATGAACAACTTCATTAACATACGGCCAGGCAAGGGAATATCTTCTACTTCTTAAGTATCTCTTTATCAACATCCTCTCATCTTCATACCATGCAGCACTCACATCAGATTGTTTGATTTGAAATGGATAGCAGTTATGACAAAAACGACTTGGCAACTGAAGGGTTAGCTAAAGCCTAATAAGAACGAGTCAGTTGCTATCGATGCTGTGCTTCGACACACACAGAAAGAGAGAGAGAGAAAGAGCAACAACAACCTGTGGCCATGCATGTTAATGAGCCTCTTTTTTACGCCTCGAAGCAAAATGAAATACGGCTCAGACCCCGCCGTCCTCTGCTCTGCCGTTAGACACCTCCACATAATGATCTATGGAGCTCTACGCCACATTACGCTCATCTTCCCTTCCTAAATGCCAAAGCACCAATTCCATGTCAAAGGTTCATGTGACGATTTTGACCAATGAGGCTTTAAACTCTCCCTCTGTAACTAAGCGGCGAGAACAAAAGCTAAAGGCCAGCCGTGACGCAGGCAAAAAGTTAAACAACAGAAAAGTCAGCAACATTATTAAATCCTGTGTCAGGTCGGCTGTGACGGTGTTTGCTACAGAGCATTTGTCATCTGGAGCCGGGAAGCATCTATAAAATGCCACTTTTCAGCCAGACATGAACAATGCAATCAAGAAGTGAAGCTACAATTCAAACTCATTAAAGAGCTTTCCAACAAATGATTCGTTGTTCCTGACACATCTGATGCTCAGCAATTCCTTGCCCCCCCCCACATTATTTAATTCTTTAAGACCCCTGACATTCTTTTGGCCTTCTTATGTCTTGTTTTGCGGTTTGTCACTGGCAAAGGCAAACAGGCCAACATCAGCATCAGCAGGTGGATTAAAGAAAGAAAAAGAAAGTGCCTCGGTGTGTGACTTTCTTTCTCCAGTGTTTCGCTATAATAAGGAAATGAGATGTGCTATAGGAACAAAACCAAGATAGAGATAAGGCCCACAAGCACAGGAAAAACTACACAGATGGTGATAGCTCTGCCCAGACTCATTGATAATAAAGCCAGTGAGAGTCGGGTATAGAAGTACTTTGCACTGTTATCTTGAAATACACTTTACAACTTTTTTAAGGCAGCTGCCATTCCTGCTGTGAAATCAACTACGTTCTAAAAGTTAAAGTTCTTCTATAATATAAATCCTTAAGCTAACAGAATGTAAGTAAAGCTACTTTTTATTCCGTGTCCTATCAACAAAATGTTCACATTTTAAATGAAAAGCCTGCCACAAATATCTCAGTTTGTTAGGAAAGAGTTTACAGTGCATGGGATTTTTTTTTTTAAACCGAGCTACCAAATTGGGTATTGTGAATCATGTAACTCTACTCATATTAGTATCATCTGTGAAACTTCTGGTATCATACCCGATTTTAAACTGCTTTATAAAAAAGCTTAAACATTGGTAGCCTTTGCTCAACTCGAAAAAAATTCTAGTTATATATAAATGTTTCGGCAGAATCAGAACTTTTACTTTTCTTTTGCTTAATCCATCCATCTATCCTTATCTCATTCAAGGTGGCCAGTCTCTCACACAGCTAACTTACAGACAGACAAAAACTCACAGACACTCACTCACACTACAACCAATTTAGAATCACCAATTAACCTAACCAACATGTCTTTAAAGTGTGGGAGGAAGCTGGAGTACCCGGAGAAAACCCACAGGACGAGCAAGCCCCTCAGGAAAAGGCCTCCGGCTGTAGAGTACAGAAAGTCTACCTGCACCTGTGTTTCCAGTTTAAAATTCAGCCCCCATGGCTGTGGGTTAAAAAAAATCCTCCAGACACCAGTTTGTCCTCCTTAATCAAGCCTTAACTGATTGCGCAGCATTACACTCTAAAATAATACCGGACGAAGACACTAGCAAACATAATGCTTCACTAGCCAACCATCCCTGGAGATGTGTCTAATGATTTCTCCATCACTTAGCAGCTGCATCTGCCAGCAATGTTGAACAGCTCCATTCTGATCAAAAACAGTCCATAAATCAACAGTTCGGTTGGTGAACACACAGCTGGGAGGCATGCAGCTATTCACTCTCTAAAATGTATCAATATCCCACAGAAACACCCCTCAGCCACAGCCTTTCACTTGACTAACAGAAGAATTATCTTAGCTGACACAAGGCAGGGAGAGAAAAGAGGAAGATGGAAAAGCAAAAATCGCTGCTTCATTATGTGTCTGTCTCTGACTCGGGGGCATGTTTTTCTCTCATACTTTTCTTTTCTAACTCCGTATCACTCAGACAGCAAACACGGACACATACAGTGAAAAAAAGAGAGCGTGCACACGTGCACTCTTTGTCCCGATCTTGGAGACAAACACAACCCTTCAGACTCAGCCGCTCGATCACACAGCTTTCGGTGTTTGACTCAGTGAGTATCTGTGGGGCCCAGGGACCGTTACTGCTGCCACTGCAGTCTTCCACTGTCCTCCTCCTTCACCTCCTCCGCCGCCTCCTCCTCGTTGCTAGCCTCAGCCTCGCTCCTGCACTCTCATTTGCTGAGCGCCGGTGACAGGCAGCAACACAATTGGTCAGCGACGGTACTGGATACAACGTCATGCCACTGTGGCTTGTGGCGGTGCAGAAATCAGAGACGTGTTGTGAGTTATTGGCAGTTTTTCAGCAGTGTGTGGAGTATCATATTAGATCATTACGTCTGGAAGAAGCTGGAGGGGCAGGACAGACAGCGGAGATGAAAAGGAACGTTTTAATTATCACCGTTATTGGCTTCCCACATAGCATCTAATTTGTTTGAAAGAATAATGTGCAAATATATCCCAGAGCAACAACAGTGCATTTGTGAAAAAAAGTAACTGCTACAAATAATGGAAAACATGACTATACTGGCTGGTTTGTTACTATAGTTTTGATGTAGCACAGGCAGACTGTTCCTCCTATGATTTTTGATTTCTTTGGATTAGCCTGTGTTTTCTCTCTCTGTCCTCTTCCTTAGTGCTGATTGTTTGGTGGCCCACCTCCATGCATATATAGCCAGAGAGGGGGCCAAGTGGAGAGATCTCCTCCAAAAGACCGTTGACTCGGGCTGTTGTCTTTAGTTTTATTGTTTAGTTATTAACTGAATTCATTAGTTTACTTTCTTGGTGTAAAGTTAGGAGGAGCCTGAACCTAATCTTTCAAACCTAATTGCTTTTTGCTTATTGTGGATCCCATCACCTATATTTGTGCACAGTTTTCTCATAATTGTTGCATTATTCGGGATTCTTTAAACCATGGCAACTTTGTGGCATGCTATGTGTTGGGTTCCTGAGTTTGATGACCACAATACACTGAACAGGAATGGAGACAATGTAAGAGAGATGCACTCGTGCTGTGTAAGATTTTAGAAAATACACCTCATTTTGAGAGTTGAAAGATCAAATTGGATGAGACTTTCCAACTAAAAACCTAATTTTGTATAAGCTCTTTTTAAATGCATTCAGACTGAGTGTAAATTTAAGTCAATCTTGAAGTTGGTGTAAGGCGGAGGTCCCCAACCCCGGGGCCACGGACCGAGTTGTTTGGTACCGGGCCGCGAGAGTTGAGGTCCGGGTGTGAAATTTATCATTTTCAGGGTTTTTATCGTTAACTCGGTTTCCCTGGGTCTTTTCCCGTGCTGTAGTTATGTGTCTTATTTTGAAAGAAATATTTACACGTTACCATAGCGATCAGAGAGCATTAAAGGGGCAGAGAGGAGGATGTTACTCTCAATATTGTTGGTGCATTTCAGGAGGACGCTGGTAATAAAGTTACACAATTACACAGTGAATTCGCGTTTATTATTATATTTACAAAATACCACAGTTTTTGTCTTGGTCGTATCATTTTATTTTGTTGTCTTTATCTGCGACACCTTAAAGGCCAGTCCGTGAAAACATTGTCTGACATTAAACCGGTCTGTGGCGCAAAAAGGTTGGGGACCGCTGGTGTAAGGCGATGTAAAATTGGCATACTGTCTACAGTGATGCTGGTGTTTCAACAGTTTCCAGTTCATGGCAAGCTTAGGCGGGGGTGGTTCCTGCCTCATTCCTTAACATCCAAACTAATTTCCTGTCATCTGAGGGTGACAGTTTGGGTCATCTGCAACATTTAGGCAAAGGGGTGACACATCCAAATAACTTGCAATTACGTACAGCTATTTGAACTGATAGTGTTGGACCTGGAATGGACCTCAACCCTATTGTAGAATTTTGGGCTATGCTGGGTCTGTACCAGGAAACCCAATTTAAATGAACTCCACAAATTCTGCCAAAAAGAGTTGTCAAATATCCAACCAGAATTAAACCAGAAGGCTGTTGATGGCTATCAAAAGCACGTGATAAAGATGCTACTTGCTAACTGATATTTTACCAAAAACTAATGGAGAATATGTATTTTTACATATATTGTATTGTAACTTTGAGCCTCTTTGTTTCATTTTTATCCTGTCGATTAAAGAAAATCCAAAATAAATTCAAACTCGGTCCTTGTTAGATCAAGTTATCATCGAAAAGTCATTCCATAAAAAGTCAACCAAACCTACAATAAAGTTTCCACCTGACATTCTAAGAATCTGCAAAGAAAAAATTGAGGTCATTTTGAATTTCAGGAGAAAAAAAAAGGTGGGACAGAGCTATGTTTACCACTGTGTAGCATCCCCTCTTATTTTAACAGACTGGCTGCTGGACTTTCAAAAGGGGATTCAAGTTGTTAAACAGTCCTGGCTTTTCCCTGCTGTAGTTTTGCTGAAAGCTCTAGATTACAGGCATTTGTAGCTGAACGGATCACATGGGTGTGGACCAAGCTGCTATTTTCAGGGCGTCACATGAGCTTGTTTTCCTTCCTGCTTTATTGTATATGAAAAAGTTGTCACTCTTGGTACAACAACATGACACTCTTCTGCCCTTGTTATTAATTTAAATGATTTAACACAACTGTTAGATTTTAATTGTCCACAAGAAGTTTGATGTATGGAGTCAGGACATCTTCACCTAGCTACACCTAACTGAGCATTAAAAAGCTTTAAAGTAAAAACTGCAATGTGTCATTTTTCTAATGCTAGCAAAAGCCTGGAGAGCTTTTGGTTTTATTCATCAGTTCAGAGTTTTCTCTTTAGTGCCGAATCTGCTCTTATTTGTTGTTACTAATTAGTCTGGTTGCTATCAGAAAAGCTTCAGGAGCGGAGTGGGCAGAGGGTTTGGTGATATAAGGTGGACTAGTGGGAGGGGAATAGTTCAAAAGTTTAAAAAAATAAGACAAAATATTTTTTCCTTCTTTCTTTTCTCCTTTGTTTGGGTCTGAGAGAGAGATAAACAAAGCTGTCGGTGATACAAACATCCCATCTGACACAGAGCAGAGGCTGCTGTGAAACCATGCTCATTTGTTGAAGCGCAACCCTTTGATTGGCTGCCTGCTCTAATTAGAACAAAAAACATATGCTAGACTCCAGCCGTCTCATTAACACCATGTCCTTGAAACAACACCGAGTGGCCCTGCTGTCTGACTGTGGACAGATTCAAGCTCTACGCATGAAGGGCACTACATGTTGTAACTGGTATAAGTGGCCTTGAAAGGCCTAAGCCTTTCTTTTCCTATGGTGAGCATAAAGATGCCCATTTCTGTGGCACTACCGTCACATGCTGGCCCAAAATTATTTGGACTTGGGTTTTCATATGAGCAAATACTAGTGCTTATCCTTGCTTAATTGCATTTGAGATGCTTGTGTGAAGCGTTTGATTGAGCAGGGTTTTAAGAAGACCTTTAGTTGGAGAGAATATTATAGGTACTTTGGGCTGCTCCCTTTTCCCCCCCAAGGGGTCACCACAGTGGGTGAGTGGATCCACATATTTGATTTTCCCCCAGTTACTTCCCTGCCAAGCTTTGGAATGGCGCTAGAAGTACATTTGCTTGCGACCCCCAAAGCTGGCCTTCTCTTTCACATGTCAGACAAACACGATGCACATACATAAGATCAAATATGAGCTTGTTCCACTGTGGGCTTATAGAACTGGGATGTCAAACTCATTTTACATGGTGGAAATTTCCCCTCCTGTCAGTGTAAAGATGTTTAACTACACATTCAATCTCCGACATATATAATGTAAGATAAAGAAGTGCAATTTTAACAGTACATCTCGGTGTTTCTACATGATATAGAAATCCTGCTAGAGTAAATGAACAAAATTTGTCAACGTGGCTCTTTTTACTTAAACTGAAAAGAAAGAAATGCGTAAAATGACAGAAAAAAAAACTGTGTTGCTCATTGCCCACACTGTGCTATCATTATAAAACAAAAAGTTCCCTTTAATTTACAGAAAATGTCCTTTTTTATGGACATGCTGTAAAAAACAAAAACAACCCCAAACAACATTTCTAAAGTACATCGAGAAAAAAGAGGAACTTTTCTGTCATTGAAATATTTATTACTTATTTACTTATATTTACTTATGGCGTAAATGGCCATGGCAGAGGTCGTCTTTAGCAGGAAAAGCTGTGGAACTTATGAAAATACAGTTTATACAGGTTTATTCCTTTCTACAGTTTCCAGAACTATCCATTGGGTTGAATTGGAGTCTTTGCTGAGCTGATTGGATCCGCATTAAAATTGTCCCTGTTCATAGTTACAAGCTAACATTTTCAGACACAGAATTTGAACATCCAGTAACTGAGCAACTAAAGATTACAGTGTTGAGAAAACTGAAAACACAAGCTTTAAAATTGGTTCAAATTAAAATTCTGTCAGGTCTGACAGGCGTCAGCAGCTGTGCTGCCACATTTTGATAGCAACTGTAAAGACAACGTGTTCTGAATTCCCTACAGTTCACACCTGTGATTGCCTTCATCTCCATAGCAACAGCATACAGAACGAAATATGATTTCTCTGAATTAAAACTGGTGACCACAACACAAAACACAGGCTTCTGTGTTCAGTAACATTGAAAAGATTGGCAGTCCTTCACGGTGCAGTTCTAATAAACCATGCTCCTGGAGGAGTGACAGGCTACATAAAGGTTATATTTTTTATTCTTGTTTTTGTATCTCAGTACAGTCGTCTCCTCTGTGTATCTGTGCTAAATTCTATGAGTTGCAAAAAAAATTTACTTCATTGTATTTTCTCACTTGCACATCTGTTCATTGTTTGATGGCAAGCGCTGACTGGAGGCACCGTCATCTGTTAGCACTGGTGTCACTGGCACCAGCTGATCAGGTTACACGTCCTAGATAGTCCGAAGCTGGAGGCGTACTTTGGTTTGAGGTCACTCTGGTCAAGCCTGACTTGTAAAGAACTGCAAATGTGTATACCTGGAAGGATAAATCTCCTCCTTCCAGTCCACAGTTTTATTTCTTGAATCAACTCTTCCTTTTCTCATCTTTTCCCACGCTCTTCTTGTCAGTCATTATCCTCCCTCTTTCTGCCCTCTATTCAGTTGGCAGTCTGGTCAGCTCAAGCTGGTCAACCTGATGTCGTTCTGTAGCAGGCGCCATTGGCAGAGCTTGGCACATTGTGCGGTCTGCTGAAATTCACCGAGCACACTCACATAAGTGGAAATGGGAAGGGCCTCTCATACTCACAAGTGCACACAAATCCACCAGCACACTTGACATAAAATACTGTTGGATAGGACAAATCCGGTCGACAAGTTAGGAAAACATCAGTGGCTTGGCAAGTGGTTGACCTTTCAATAAGTGCAGATATAAGGAGGATAAGAAGTGTCAGATCAGGCCGAATCTAGAAGATAAGAGTGTGTGCCGTATTGCTCTGAGAACGAACAGCTCCTAAATGGAGAGTGACAGTTGAGATGGACATAGCAAATGAAGACAGAGCCTCAAGGATGTCTATGTGCGGCTGTCAATCACATCAGACTCTCACACCAAATCATTATTACACAGAAGCTATAAACTGGTGCTCTGACGTGAGATGTAAGTACAAAAAATACCTTCCAGTCAAAGTAAAACAACTTTCATTAATGAGAGTCTTCACATTTATATCAATCTTCTGCATCTAATTTTCTAATTTGCCAGGATTGCATTTAATTGCTGTCTTATGTGAAATCTCCTTTAATTGGTAGTAAAGCACACACATCCAACGGATCCGCTTCTTGTTTTCTCCATCACAATGTGGAGTTACACAAGGACAGATAAACAGTTCATTTGGTGTGAAAAATGTTATCACTTATCTTTGCAGCAATAAATTGTGGTCACATCTCATCCAAACATAAAAAAGCTCTTCCAGGCAATCTAGCAATAAACCTCACATTTGTGTGAACAGATAGCTTGAATGTGGGTGAACCAGCAAATCAGGTTTAAAATTTCAAAGTCAATCAAAGCCCATGGAAGGTGGTGCTAAAAATAGGTTTTTCACTCTAATCTACATGGCAACTAGCCTAAACACAATGGAGGTATACTACAATGACTTTACCACTGAAAAGACACTGTTAATGACTGCATTACAACCTGCAGTAAAACGAAGGGCTTTATGCAACTGTTTTTTCCCAAGAGTGGTGCCAAGGACTTCTGGCCTTACTGTGGCAATAATAGCAAATGTTAGTTAATAGTAGTAAATGTTACACAAGGACAAGTAGGCTAATAATTATTCAGACATGTCCTAGAAATTAATCAGGATAGAACGTTAACTTCACAAAGCAAAAACAAAACAAAACAAAATGTTAAAAATATTGCAGCTCATTTTTTAATAATTAAATTTTTGTGTGCGTGCTAGCAAGCTAGCAAAACACACTGGTGTCCTTGCTATTACAAATTCAAACTGCTTCTCGGTGCAGATATGTCTACACCACAGTAGTGTTTTTTATTCTTGTTGGAAGTGTTGGCAAGTCAAAAGCCAAAAAATAACATGGTGCACAGTCTTATGTCAAAAAAAGAGAAAAGAAAAGAAAGGCAAGATTTAAAAAAAAACAAAACAAAAACAAAACACCGTTGACATTGCGAGACAAAATCTCTGTTCCTTGTCTACATGTAAAAGCTAAAACAGAGTTTTGTTTTTAAAAAATCTTCACCTGGGAAGGTGTTTTCCTAAAGCTTTGTTCTCGATGATCTAAAACTACATTTACATGTGGACGAAAACACAAAGAAAAGCGTTCCCCAAGTTAGCTTAGCTAGAATGCTACTTTCTGCTACTCCCTTTTTCAGTATGGGTCACCACAGCATGTAGCACCACATGTTTGATCTGGGAGATTTTACATCATATACCCTTTCTGGCACAACTCCAAAGGTATTTTTGTCTCCCAGTGGGATGAAACCGGGGCTCTTTTCACAAATGCATAAACCACTAGACTATGGAAACACTGACTAGCTTAGCTTAAAAAATAACAAAAGACAAACAGCTGTCCTGAGTCTTTCTAAACTAAAATACCTCTAATTCTGGTTTAAGACTGCACTGTTCTTACAATGTCTAACAAGTTTGTTAACTTAGACTATTAGAGTCATAACTGCCACCAACTTGGTTTCAGACACAGTACAGACTACATCTCAATCATCAGGACTTTATATTTGCTATAATCAAGAATTTAAACCAAAAAATATATGTTTATGTTTGATTGTTAAAAAAAATAAAATTACTAGAGCACATGACTAAATCTGAGTGACCAACAGTAACTTACAGTATTGTGCTAGGGTAGGACAAGTAAGAGAAGAAGCTTAATTCTCCCATCAGGCATCACTTAGTGAACAGCCTGCCTTACCGCTACAGCAGCCAACTAGCGTCACGCAGGCAGCTACACTTGACATTCCCAGCACAGCTCAAACGGGACATCTGTTAGCTTCATGCAGCAAGGCGTCCATGAAATACTTCCTTCATTTATAGGTATCATTGAAGAACTGCCCAGCTGCTTCGGTATTAATTAGCAGTGCAAACTGGTGAAACTCAACATAAAGTTAATATGCTGCGAGAAAGCAAATTTTGCAACACAGCTTATCCAGTTAAGAGCAGACAGTGTGCTCACTCTGAGTAAATTCTTTATCTAGTGAGAAAAATAAACATATATGCAGATACAGGAAGATTAGATGGGAAAAAGCTATAAATCTACCTCCTATACAGAGCCACTATTTGAATTCAGCAGCGTCGAGGCTGTAAACTACATCTGGTGCTCAAGAAGTTTGAGAGTAGATAATACTGACAGGTATAACCAGTTAAACACCCTTTAATCTATTCCTTCTGAGAAATGATGAAATTGCTCCCACAATTGCTCCCACTATCCTCCAGCGACCTTGCTGTCTCTCCTGTTGGTAAAAGGTAAAAGGTTTGCAATTGATGGGTGAACTTTAAACTGAAGACGTCATTCCATCAAAGACCACTGTCGCCACGGTGGACAGGCCTCTTGAGAAGACAGACAAATCATTCACATGAAAACGTTGCTATTTTAAAAAGGCACAATTGCTCAAAATGACAGTATTTGATGGAATGGCAGAAAGAAAAAGGTCTCGCTGAAGCAACCACTCCCTCTCCTTGTCCGCTAACGGCTTTCCACATCGCTTAACTGAAATCTCAAGCCAGAGTGAAAATGAGAGAAATTTACCTTTACTGCGAACAAACATCGCTGCGACATCTATCCATTTATGAGACTCTTCAAAAACAAAGTATTGTCGACAAAAATGCATCTGAACATATCGACGAGCACAGATGCGCAACCACTTTGGTAGTAAAATGAAATGGAGCACAGATGAATGTACCCAAGGAAAACTCAGAACTGTTCTCACTTATTAAATTCCATCAGAAACACCTAAAAACTAGGATTTATCATCCCTAGTGCCTCACAAAATTCAGCTGTAGGGATTCATTATCTACTCGACTACCCTCACTAACACCAATCCATCAACCGAGTATCCATAACTACTGTGTGTTTTTATCCATTTTTAATGTGACATTAAAAAAAACAATGTAAATGTCACACAAAGTCTTTAATTAAAAGAAAAGAGGCTATTTTAGAGTAACTGGATAAGGAGAAAAGGTACAAGTAACTGTGATTAAAGATGAACAAACATCAGCTCAATATTCACAGTTGACAGAACAACCTTAACTTATCTCTCGGTCTGGAACTACACAACCTTTGTTAATCTTCATTAGCAGTGAAACTGTGTTCAGTGGTCATAAAACCGTTTAAAGGTAAATAAAGTGAAAACATACAGCACATTCTACAGCAGGGTCAAGAGATATAGAGATGAGGACAATATAATTACCCTCCCCTCAAGGTGGAAGGAATCATGAAACAGTCAGCAGCACAAGTGGATCTGGGTCATTGCTTTGTCTTCTAACACGACAACAAAACTGAAATAAATATCAGACTTCAGTTGATAATGTATTTGTTATTTTGTTATTTCATCCATCTACTACTTGTTTCTCATACGGTACCAGGATTAGAATACGGATTAGGTCTATTTTGGAGAATGGGTCAAGGTTACCCATGCAGTTTATGGATTATGTCACCAGTTGGAGGTTTGCATTTAAATGCGTATGTGCAACAGGGGCCCTCTAGCTGCTGAGCCACCATTTCAGAGGTTATTGCCCTGCAAACGCTGTCAAAAGGCACGGTGATGCACAACTCTGAGTCCCCCGTGACTCGAGTCTTTCTCATTCACTGGTCGCAGCAGGACTAAGTAAATGTGAAATGCTGCATCTACAGCATGACTTCTGCCTTTTTAAAACCCCCACAAACATAAAGAAAGGAGTAAGCCTGCGGCCCGTCTTTGCTTTGTCCTTGTCACATCGAGTCTCCCTGTTTCCTTCCCTCTCCCCCGTACCCCATGCCAGAATCATCGCCAAGCCAGCGCCACTCTGCCCCAGCAGGGTGTTTTAAGATGCAGGGAGCCGAGCACGATGCGATGGAGCAACAACTTTTCTCCGCTCTCTCAATTTTTTTCCTCACTCCTCCGCCCCCAGATCATCTTCTGCACCACTGCTCTGCCACCACTAATTCATCAGCGCAAATCTCCTGCAAACTTCCTATACAAACAAGTGCGTCTTTGGCTTCAGCTCCCCGGCACATGCTCGCCCACAAAGGTCACACAAGCGCAGACCTCCCCAGAAACAACACATACCCTCCCCGAGTCGCTGTCCAACACGCTAGACGCTGCTGTATTGACATCTGCTCCATGATCTGTATAGAAACAGACAGGGCGTCTGTTTGTGTTTGACCTAATAGCTGTTGACGCGAGCGCTTGTTGCTTAATTCAACACCTTCCAAAAATGGAACTGCAGATGTGCACCAGCTTAATGATAAGTTACTAATATGTTTTTACACTCTGTTGTTCACATCTGTTTTGTTTCGCTCAGAGTCGGTGAGGCCCCTGAGGGAAAGTGCCAGTTAACACCAAAGCTCTATCAGAAAGAACAAGGTAAACAAATCTCAGGCTCTGATGTACTCAGTTCATTTACATCACTAGCTAGTAAATGGGGAAGCCACTACTGTTTATTTGTATATTACAAAAAAAAATAAAAAATACACAGAGGACATGAAGTATTGTGGACTTCACAAGATTTTTACCTGAGTTAGGTCTGTGGACCAAAACAAACAAGTTATGCAGACCACGCAGGTCTAACATTCATCACACCTGTCGTAAAGGACTGGACATGCTGGTGTAGCATGTGACCTCCAACCTCTGACATTTCATCTTGCTTCTCAGATGACAAACGCTCACTGTTCAGTTTACTAGATGCACCTGTTAAACTGCTCGTTAACACAAATATAAAACGAGCCAATCAAATAACAGAAACTTGATATATTTAGGCAAGTAGGACTGGTCAAGAGGACCTGCGAAAGTTCAAACCAAGCACCAGTATGGGGAAGAAAGGCGATTTAATCGTCTCTGAACGTGGAATAGCTGTTAGTACCACACGTGCTGGTCAGCGAGCAATTCTCTTAGTGAAAATGTCTTCCTGGTGTCAGAGATCAGAGTGAAATGGCCAAACCGCTTCGAGCTAACAGGAAAGGAGCAATAAAAATAATGACAACCAAAGTATGAGGAACACACTGAACCTTGAAGCTTTTGAGCTACAGCAGCACTGATCTGGTGATGATCTGGTTACAAAGGCCAAACCAAAGAAGTATACAGCATTTGTAGAGTGTGGAACAGATGTACAAACACACAAGATTTTTATTATTTTTATCATTTAGCGCTTAAAACTTCAGTTTTTGTGGCTTACATAACCCTAACAGCTGGATATTTATCACAGCTTAATGTTTTCAGACACAGAGCTGACTACACACACACACACACACACACACACACACACACACACACACACACACACACACACACACACACACACACGGAGCATGCTGTTCCACAAGAGGTCAATGTTAATCACAGCTGACAGAGAACAATGCAGCTGCAACATGCATGACTTTCAAGGTGTGACTCCTTTGTACACGTACACAGAAAACATGTGACTCAGTTCTGGCTAATTCATGTATAATAATCAGCATCCAAAAATTCAGCTGAGAAAGTGCATTTGTTAGCTTCCAATCTGTGAAAGCAGCGATATATCCAAACACCACTGCATACAAATACTGATATATATATTTAACATATACTATGTGGGTGGTACGGTAGTGCAGTGGTTAGCACTGTCGCCTCTGGCAGGAGACTTTCCATGCAGAGTTTGCATGTCTCCAAATATATGCTTGTTATGTCAGGTGGTGATTCTGCTGTGTGTATTTCTTCATCTGTTTTGGTCATTTTTATTACTTGATTGTTTGAGTCACTGAACGATTTCTTGTTTTTATGCTGCATATCAACATAAAGTTCTCTAATGTTAATCTATCTGAATAAATAAAGTTTATTAATTTCAGGTGAAGCCTCATCCTCATCAACAACACTCTTCTGGAACAGAAGCAAACTTTCGGTCAAATGTCACAGAAGTAATGAGTGGGCTAATGTTGAGTGCATCTGCATGTAGCTATATATTCAACCACAGGAGTCGAGTCTTTCTCAGTTCCTGTCACAATCCATGTTCACCCTACTGGACAGTGCGTTGAGCTCTGCCGTTTTTCTCTTGGATGTGGCATAACTTTGATTTGACATTCGCACAGTGTACACCAGGTTTCCCGCATCTTAATCTAAATCCGATACCTTTAAAGCCTGCCAGAGTATACGATTTTATGTTGCTCTCTGCTAAAAAGCATCATTTATACTTGTACGTTGTATTTCATTATTTCCAGTCCAAAGAAAGTGAGTGCATGAAAAAGAAAAGGTCTACAGTTTTGATTAGCATTAGCAGATTGCTGCAGAATTTCCACGACACTGATGGCCACGTGCCATTTTCCTCTCAGAGCTGTGTATAGACAGCCTATGTGGGCCACCAGGTCCCGGCTTACAAATCCACTTTTTCTGACCAAAGTGGATTAAAGTTTCAGTGGTGAAGATTAGAAGTGTGGCCTGGAGTGATCATTTCACTTGCTCTGCCAAGATCTGTGTTAACCAAGGTATCTGTGTGTATGTGCAGATATTAACTTACTGGATTGAAGGTAGATGGAGAATTTGTCCTGAGTTAGGTTTGGATTTACACAATGCATTTCTGGGAAACTTGACCACTGGCTTCCTTACGGTTTCTCCACAGTATGTGTGGTTCAGTGCACTTCAAACATCTAGGCTGAACCACGTGTCTTTAGCCATGTCGAAAGGCAGGTATTTATACACCAGTGACCCTTTAGGACCGCTCACAAGATTTCTCCAATCTGATTAAAATTCGGATTAGAACGTCACTGTTTACATGGACCCAAGTCCACAAGTGATGCGATCATGACGTACATTTACATGCATTGAGCATTTGAACAGAAATCATTCTGACAGGCGCAGAATCGTCTAACTTCCCGGAAATACTAGAAGTTGATTTCTAATCTAAACAAATGCTGCTGGATTTCTCCTTTTATCGTCACTGTGCAACACGCCACAGATTACAGTCTCTCCCCTCTCTCATATTTATGACTTCAAGTAAAAGTTTGTGTTGGATACAGACCAGCTTTGTTTCACTCTTGCCACATCTACAACTAACTGCTGTAAAGGGGGTTGATGGATCATTTCACCCTGAACATCAGTAGAAGTGTTTACATGCACACTCGGTATGATCCGACTGCAAGAAAAAATTTAGAATCTTTCGATTGACGTGTTTGCTCGAACCATTTTTATTCCAATCGTCTTTTAATCTAGTTGCTCGTGTTCATGTAAACATGGCTACAGATAAATATGGTTACAGATAAATACGGATTGTCTTGTCACATGTCAGAGTCTGGCATATATCAGTCTGCTTGTGAACAAGTCTTCGACTGTGACTTTGGCAAAGGCAACAATGATTCATTCAGAGCATCTTAGAAACAGTAGGGCAGGGTTTAGGGGATTTACAGGAAGGTTTGAGTCACAGTGGCTCCAACATGCAAGGTGTGATGCCATATACCACAGGGGAGCAACAGGTCTTATAGAGTTCACACCTTGGTAAGTCTGAACTGCTCTGGCAGCATGCAAAAGACTAATGCCAAAATTAGGCACAGGCTTGTTTTAACTATCCCAAATGCCACATGTGAAGGTACCTGTCTCTTAAATCTGTCTCAATGAATCTCAGTGTGATTAATTAAAAGTTACATTTTTGTAAAAAGTGTCTTTTCAAAGACATCAAAAGAGGTGCCAGCTGTGCACATCAAAAATGTTCGAGGTAAGCGATTCCTGAATAAAAATGTTTGAAAGTATGATTGATAGTGTATGAATAGAAAGTAATACAAAGAGAGGAATATAAAGGGAACATTATATTTCACTGGGATAAAAAATTCAAAAGGAGCCACTTTTATGCTTAAATCATTAGAAAATGTGAACCTGATTAGACATACAATGCATATAAAGGACTTGCTACAGTTACAGTTACACTCAAAAAAATACTGTCAAAATTGTTGCTTCATGTTTTTGACAGTAATTTTTTTTACTGTTTCTCTAAGGATTCGTTTCACGTCTGATTTCATATATGTGCTGTGTATGTGGTTTACGCACTCCTTTCCGTATGACTTTGCTTCCTTTATGAAAGAATAGATGTTCCAGACTCACTCTGTGCAAAGCATCCTGGGACGTGATGTTCTGACACATTCAGGCCCGAGTTGTTGTTCAGTTTAATTCTGCATAGGTTTTTAAATCAGTCTCTGGGGTAGTTTTAAGATGCATTTATTACATTCCCTTTTGCTTAAAAAAAGTCTGTCTAATCAAAAAATTTTGAATAAAGAATTCACTGCAGTGGAAAGTATGGACCTGATTCTTCCTTTATAACTACTGTGAGGGGAAAAAAACCCCTGCAACAATCATCTGTTTCTCAATTTTATAACCACTATGATATTAAAAAGGCCTTTACTCCAATATGTCCATTATATTGCTCTCATCTGCTGGCGAGGCTGCACAGAAGCTTTACAATTATTCAGCCAGACGGCCCTGATTTTGTGCGATCGTACAATAGCAGAGAAATGAACTTGCAAATGGATGATGCCTCTGTGAAAAACTGGAGTGTAAAGTGACACACGGCTTCAGAAAGCCTGTCACTACAGCCTAATGACGACTCTACCATCTGTTGTCAAAAAATCAGGAGGGCCTATAAAGACACTGTGACCATTTCGGAAAAAAATACCTCCAGTCTGCAATATAGATATGAAATCGCAGCTTTCTATTCAAACAAATACACAAACACCGCTTCTTTACAGACAAGCTGGCAAAACCGACTGAAAATGATTCCCAAATCATGCAAAAGCTCTAGTTTAAAGACCCGTAACTCTTGCAAAATTAAGTTTTCACCCTTGTACTTGTATATAAGAAAAAAGCCCCGCCATTCTTCTTTCTTTGACTTACTTGATTAAAGGTCTAAATACAACAAAGTGGCTTCTCCACTTTTCCTTCTCAACGTTGCATCCATTTGCAGAGCAAAATAAATGATTACCATTGTGGCTTTCTCTCATTATTTCTTTTTCTACCTTCAAAACAAACCTCGGTTTAGAGCAAACCTACGTCGTTGTTGTTTTAGACACTATTAGAGAGAGAAATTGCCTTTGGATAAAAAAGGAGAATTTAGTGAGAATAGTTGGTACATACCCAGCACGTTCTACAATGGGTTCCATTGACTCTTGTGCTGAAGAGATAATGGAATCGATCCCTCAAACTGCTTAACTTAAGCGTTTGCCTGTCATGTGACCTTGTCCTCATTAGCAGAGCGGGGCACTGTGCTAATTTATTTACGTAATATAACCTCGACAAGCATGGATGCACAGACAGAATGAGGAAGAAGAGGCCTGAGCTGGCCAAGCTGATTTGAGCCTGTTACTGTAGGCCGAGTTAAGACCTGAGGAAGGAGGTGCGCGTGTATGTTTGTGTGTGGGGGGTGGGTGGAAGGGTTGGGTGGTGGGTGGAGGGGCTACAATGACAGAGGAAAAGATTGAGATTGACAGGACAAAGGGGAAAAGGATGGGGAAGCTGTCAAGGCTAGCAAGACAAACAGAGACAGAAGGCTAGTAATGCAGAAGAAGAGGAGGAAGAGGAAGCTGGCTAGAGGTACTGTGGGGCATGGGGGTTGTTATGTGCCCTGTTTTGCCTGGTCCTCGCTGCATATCCCTCGTGGCCAGACTCCAGGGGCACGTCACTTGGTTCTGTTCCAGGTGGTAAAAGCATAAGGGCTCCTGGTGGTGGAGATGTGCCACACTCACACTCAGCCATCTGGTGATGAGTCACTCTGTCTCTGTGCTTGTTTGCTCTGACTGGGCATAAGATTGTATGCCATCAATGTGTGTGTGTGTGTGTGTGTGTATACGCCTGTCCCTTTAACAAATTAGCACCCCGTTTTATTATATGATGGTAAATGGCCTGCATTTGTATAGCGCTTTTCTAGTCCCTAAGGACCCCAAAGCACTTTACACATCCAGTCATCCACCCATTCACACACACATTCACACACTGGTGATGGTAAGCTACATTGTAGCCACAGCCGCCCTGGGGCGCACTGACAGAGGCGAGGCTGCCGGACACTGGCGCCACCGGGCCCTCTTACCACCACCAGTAGGCAAACATGGGGTTAGTATCTTGGTATGCAGCCAGGAGGCAGCCTGGGATCGAACCACCGACCTTCTGATTAGTGGCTGACCTGCTCTGCCACCTGAGCTACAGCCATGATGTCAACTCAGAGGAGACATAATCAGTAAAAGCTGAAAGTATCTGGATGTCATCTGCAATATGAGTGAGGTCACGGAGAGATGAAGACAGAAGACATCAGTGAATGTAAAAATATAGTAAGCAAGACTGTCATTAATTAATTAATTAACAATAATAACAACAACAACAAAAAAACCCCACTGGGGACAAGTGAAATGACACTAGCAATGTAACTTAAAATGCATCTGTGCACTGCAAATGAAATGCAAAAAGTAATGGAGACGCCCCGGAGGCGATGCACACAGTAATCTCCTCAGTATTGTGCATGCCTGATGGCAGCATGCATGCTGCCTCCTAGATAGATGGAGCCAACTAACAGCTCTGTTCTTGTGTGACAGCTCCCCTCCTCCGGGCCACAGCTGACCCAAATCTATGGGGGGTTTTTTTTTTTACTCTGACACTCTGGCGCTCCGCTCTCTCCTCAAATCCCAGTATCATTTCTCACACAGTTATCATGCTGGAGAGACTGGTGTGGCACCCTTACCTTTACTGCCCCCTATCTCCCAGCACGCAGCCTTACTTCACTGTACAGAAAACTGTAGCACAGATTGGAAAAAAAGCAAGCAGGATTTTTTTTCCCCACTGGAAAAATCTCACAAGATAGATTTTCTAGTAAATG
Source organism: Maylandia zebra (assembly GCF_041146795.1). NCBI lineage: Eukaryota > Metazoa > Chordata > Actinopteri > Cichliformes > Cichlidae > Maylandia > Maylandia zebra. The sequence continues at coordinate 17,620,218 of NC_135177.1, read as the reverse complement.
TGTGTCTGTATAAGAATGAATAAAGGGGGCTGAATTACCAGAACCCAGAAAATATTTTTATGCATGACAATTGTCCGAACCAAGCTATCTGTTTTTATGCTTCAGTGAATGAAGGAGATAGCAATGGCAGCAGGAAATACACTTTCCCATTCTTATGAATGCAATATCTCTCAAACGCTCTGAGGGGATGTCTTCAAATTTACTAGTGCTCAGATGTGAACGCATTAGAATTTGGCAGTCATGGTCATTATAACCTCAAAAAATAATAATAATAATAATAATTCATACACTAGAAACATGCTAAGAATTTCTAACAGGACAAGGTGATGACATTTTATATTCAAGTATGTCATTACTCTGAGATAATGTTCTGAAGAAACACCTCTTCTGGACATATTTCTGTTTAAAGATGCTCCAAAATGTTTTCAGTTGGTCAAAGTTTAGACTGCAGGCAGGTCAATTCAGCACCTGGACTCATCTATTAAAGCCATGCTGTTGTAATGGATGAAGTACGTGGTGCAGTAGCATTGTCTTAATGAAATATGAAATATCCAAGGCCTTTCTGGATGTTGTCTGGATTGAAGCACATGCTGCTCTAAAACCTGTACATATATATGCCTTTCAGTGGTGATGCTCTCTTTCCAGATGTGCAAGTTGCCAGCATCACAGGTACTAATGTACCCCCACACCATCAAAGATGAAGGCCTTTCAAATAAAGAAACAAGATGGTCCCTCTCATCTTTAGTCCGGAGGACCCAATTTTACTTAATCCAACCACAGAACAGTTTTTACCTTTGCCTCAGTCTGTTTTAAATGAAGGCAGCATTACTGGGTGGTGTTCATATATGGCTTCTTCTTTGTGTGATAGAGCTTTAACATGTGTTTGTGGATGGCACGACGAACTGTGTTCACAGACAATGATTTGTGGAAGCGTTCCTGAGCCCATGCACTGATTTCCATGACAGAAACACTCCTGTTTTTAACGCAGTGCTGCCAGAGGGACTGAAAAACACGGGCAGCCAGTATTGACCTTTAGCCACGTCCTCCGAGCTTTCTCCAGATTCTCAGAATGTTTTGGCGATATTATGTATGATATAATGTAAATAAAATAAAATAAAACTAACTTTAAAAACTCTTAAAAACACAGAAGATGAACTAAAACTATATAACTGTGAATTATCATTTTTCTACCGATAGAAGTACTGTGTAGAGTAAATTCTTGTCTAACAAATAGGGAACATTTACTAGTTACTGCGTCTGATGTAAAAAAAAAAGAAAAAAAGAAAAAAAAAAAAGAAATCACATTAATGTGACCTGATTGGTGATCCTAGATCGGCGCTCCTATTGTGACACTATTTATAATTATTGGTGCCAAACAGAAGGCTGGCCTTGAGCGCGCTGTCCTGTTACATTATAACTGTAACAAGAAACAACACACATAGCATGTTATGGTCCCGGGACTTAAAACCCACAGCTTTTCAAAAAAAACAACGGTATGACACACTAGTCACAAAATGTACTGAAGAAAGAAACGTTTCAGCTCCACATTCACTATTATCATAGAAACTAAACATAACGTTTTGGCAAGACCCCCTAAATCATTTTTGCAAAAATATGTTTCATATTTAACAACTTAAAAATTGTGTTAGGCCTCTGTGAAAGTCTAATGACCTAATAAACCTGCTGTATGTTTGTTAAATACAAGTATAAAGGTGGAGCCAGCAAAAATACTGATGGGAAAACTGCTAGCTTAATTTGGTATAAAGGTAGAAGAAAATACAAATTTACCACAACAAGAACAAATTAACTTAATACTTAACATCTTATATCTTTAAAAGTAGCATGTATTAGTTGTGTGCCTCTCCAAACCACTCAAGTTGCAGATTCTATTAGATTCTATTAGATTATAATCTATCCTGACCATAGACGTATGGTCAGGATACGTATATAATGTATATAAAACGATGAAGGAGCCATTGTAACATCATTGTAATCCACTAAATTGTGGATTTCTTATTTTAAAGCCTCGGCGTTAGTGGCCTGGTCACCACAAAATTTATTTTTGGAACCCAGAGGGAGGCACTGTTAGCTATGGCTAGCACATCTGGTTAGCAAGCTGCATCCACAAAGCATACAGGTGCACAGCACAGAAGTACAGACCTGCTAATTAATGCTTAAAGGCTAAAGAAACACTCAAATTTACCCCCAAAACTACAACACGGACTACATGGATGGCATTTTATGCAATATCATTAAAATTCTTTAAAAGGTACCAACACCAAAATAAATTGAGCATTCAAATTCAGTGACTGGACTTTGCAAAGCTGAAGCCTAGTGGCTAAACAAAGGGTTGTTGTAGGGGCCCAGGCCCATCGGGAGTTGCATCCGGCCATGCTTTTTTGTGAAAACTGATCACTAAGCTTTATTTGACTACCTAGAATTCAAATGTGAATTTTACTGTTGTAATATTGTTATATATCAACCCTTTTCCCATCAGTTCGAGGCACTCAGTGAAGTTTTATATAGACATTAAAATCACACTTTCTTACAAATCACCTCAACTGTCTGTATACGGGCTGTCACTGAGTTGTTAAGAGCCACATGGCTCAGCAGTTTTTATGGCTGACTCAACCACAGGGCTGTCTGTCACTGCGAAAGTCCTGCCAGAGAGCAGAATGAATACGCTGGGGCCAGTGCTGGTTTCCATCTTTGCAAGAAATGCTTTTCACCGGAAATATTTTGGGTAATGAAAGTCCACCCAGCCCATCTGTATCCTAGACCGATTTGAGTTGGGCAGTGCATGATGATGTTTCTGAACAGAGGGTGAAGAATGGCTGAGATCTGTAATGCCTCCCTGACAGACTACAGCAGCAGAATACTTAATCTGCACACCTACATTTGAATACCTCAAGAGAGTGAGCTGTAAAGAAAGAAGCACATACTTGGGCAGATAATGGAAAAAAGGGATAATATCGGACTAATCTTACCCCACGAAACAGCAGAAAGAATTTCTTTTAGTTCCAAGTGTGGTTTGTTTATGTCTTAGTTTGATGAAACAGTTGATAACTGGTAACAAATAAGATGCCAAGTGCACGAAATAGTGGATAAAGAGGGCTTCATACCAAAACAAAAGTTCCTCTTGGAACAAACTGACTCACGCCATCGCTTTCCTCCCCACATTTTCACTGTATTTTATCCATCTACCTATGATTATATGTGAAAGCTGCAGGATGTTTCAGCCTCTCTTAGTGCATAATAGGCGAACATTACAAACAATCAAAAAGTGATGCAAGCGTGCACTAATCAAAGGAACAGATGGCTGGATTTATGGTTGAAGCATAGGTACTTTAACAGTGTCACATTTTAGAGGCAGACGGTATTGTCGCATCGTTGTAAAATCTATGCTATATATGTCATGGTAAATATAATTAGAGGTGGGAAATTAAGTATTTGGTGCAGATGTCCATAATCGGTGGTCGTAGCTAACTTCACTGAGATGGAGAAAGATTAGAAAGACAGGAGGGGAAGAAGAGAAGTTCTATATAAATGCAAGGACTGCTCAGTGGCATTTCATAGACTGGACATTTTTTCGATCTGTACATGATGTTTATTATTATTTTAATAATGAGGTTCAGTTCATTTTGCACAAAATTAGCTGGTAGAAAAGTTCTCCAGCAAGTTTTTACTTTTATACTTAGAGTACTTTTCAGAGCGTGTACTTTTTAGAAAAGAAAAAGTAAAGAAGTTGAATCTGTGTACCTTTGCCACCTTCTAATATAATAAAAGGCATCTGCACCCTAAGAGCAGTTTTGATTCTGTTTGTAATTTATTTTAAGCTGCATGCTAGCACTAAATTCCAGCATGCAACAGCATGACTAACTGCATGACACTTTCTTGGTGCTGTCCTCTGCACTCCATGCTTTGTTCATCGTGTACAGGTTGCAAACAGTGAGTTTAAAATGAAAGAAGGACTGATGCACATGTTCAAGATAAACCAGGCTTTTGCTGCTGTTTCACTAAGTCAGCTGCCTTTATGAAAACTGGGTCCATAGTTGAGTCATCACTAAACCAGAGAAATGATCAGACAACCACTGTGTGCTACCTGAACATGCTCATACGCAGACTTTATGTCAGATATACTGAGTAATACAGGTACAGACTTATTTCCAAGATTAGCAACACTGACCAACCTAACGTTGCACTCAATTGATGTTGCGTAATCAATCTGATATTATGCTAATTGAGAGTCACAACTGCAGCAGAGCGGTGTTTTGTTAGGTGCAGAATGAACCAGAATAATGGGAAGAGAAGTATTTTCAGTTTCTCAAGACCAACCTGAAGACAAAGAGACCCACAAACAAGCAGCAGACACATGCAGGTAGGGCCTGACAGAGCATCTCAAGAGGGGAAGCACAGCATTTCTTGATGTCTCTGAGTTTTAGACTTCAGGCAATTTAGACTGCAAAGGATTTTCCTTCAATTATGAAAAACAATCCTTTAAAATGTTTTGTTTTTTAAGTTTCTTATGAGCCTCTGAGCATGTGGAACTATGTATAAAAATGCCAGAAATTCCCAGTTAATTCCAGTTAATACTTCATATGGACCTTATGGACTGTAACATCAAGCACAGATGGCAAAGATTGACCAAGCTGGGCTGAAATGCTAAAACAGTATTAAGTTAAATCTTAGGCTGTTTTTGTATAAACTTCTTAAACTTCTAAGTAAGCTTAAAACTAAGATATTACAATGCAAACTTCATGGGTATAGCTTTTATTTTAAAAGAGTGCTTAGACCCAGCAAGCAGGGTCAACTTAGGCCACCGGACCCGTCGTCCAATGGAGGGACTCCTGCTGTTCATGAGTCCCACATGTTTTACATCACATGAAAAAGTGCACAAAAACTAACCCTGTGGCAAGTGACTGCTAAACCAATACATTTACATAGGGCTGCACGATTAATCGTTAGAAAATCGCGATCTCGATTCATACTTATGTGCGATCTCATTTCCAAATGACAACGATTAAAAAAAAAAAAAAGACGACGACGATTGTACCGCATTTTGATCCGGGACGTACTCTGCATGAAAACAAGCGCTCACTCTTCCTGCTCGACAAATGACAAGGGCGGAGCCTTATACCACGTGATACAGAAGCTGTGCCGTGTGATGCTAAAATTAGCAGGGAAAAAACAACGGAGCAGTGTTGCCAACTTAGCGACTTTGTCGCTATATTTAGCGAGTTTTCAGACCCTTTAGCGACTTTTTTTCTAAAAACAAAAAGTTGCTAAAAAAAAGACGTGAAAGCGCGTATGGCTTTTACTCTCAACAAGCAGCGGGTGCTGTAACGCAGTCAGTTCTTCTTTTACTCTTTTACTCTTATGCTGTTTTGTGGATCACAAGGTTTAAAACTACTTATAAACACACACACACAAAGTAACTCCACCAGAGCGCCTATTTCGGGTCACTTTTGCCGGTCCAAGCCCGGGTAAAGGAGCAGGGTTGGAATTGTGACATTAAAAAACCAATAATTGCTAAAAGAAATTTAATTTGTAGTTCTAAATAAACTCTAAATGCATTTAGGACGTTTTTTACTCACTTTATGGCTCTTCCACGATGTTATTTCTCTCTCCAACAACATAGGTTACAATTAGATTAGCATGACCAATTATGCAAATTAGGCGATGACTTCATTTAGCGACTTCTAGCGACTTTTAGGACAACCAATCCGGTTGTTCAGTCTGACGTCACTAGCCGTGTCTGGGTCTAAACTCCGCTGCAGGTCCACATATCAAACGATCACTGTGGCATTACTGAGAGTTGAAAAACTGTCTAAAGTCTTTCATCTTTAATAAAATGATCAGCGTTCTGCTCTACCAGGTGTAACAATTGAGTTTAACATCCAGGCATCCATGAAAACGGAATTTATGACATTTAACGGAGTTAGAAGTTAGCAGGGAGTTAGCTCGCTAGCTTCTATCTAAATACAATATAGCACGTCCTGACTGCGGGGTTTTGGAAACAAATTAAAACGTACAGCTTTCTTATCACTTCCAGCATAAATGAAGACAGAAAACTAAACAGCAGTGACGTTTGTAGGGTTACTGAAGTTGGGCTAGCTGGTATATAATGATGTGCTACGTGACCGCTAGCGACATAGCTATGTTAGCATAATATAAACAAGCTAACTTTTTTTCCACTCGATAAAAGTTAACGTGAGTTTTCTCGGTGGTCAGAAACAAATGTAATCGCATGGCAGGATGCTGTAAAAGGACCAAACTTCAGCCAGGAGAACAACTGAGATAATCCATCCACAATACGAGGTTAGTCATTCATATACTGCTGCATGGGCTGGGCTGTAGTTACATCCTAAGGTTTTAAAAGCTGAGCTTAAATAAATGATTAGCGGTAATAAAAGCTGAGGGAGGTCAACAGGGATCACTGACTGTTTTAGGAGCTTTTTGAGATCAAATAGAAGAAAATACATAACATTAAACATGTTAACAACACAAAAGCCATATTAAACGCAGACTACTTTAGACCCGGAAGTAGGATTCGTCGCGTCATCACTGAACAACCGGATAGCGATTTTCCTTACTGAGGAGTTGGCAACACTGCAACGGAGAGCACGTCAGGGATGACGAGAAAGTGACAGGAGAAAATCCGTTCCGGTCAACCACCAAAACATCAATAACGGGAACCTTGTACAGCGCTTCCCTATACCCGTCGAACTCAAAGAAATTACGGAGGCTATCACTTATCACCTGACCAAAGATATGGCTCCCATCAACACTGTGCAAAACGAGGGATTTAGGAAAATGATCAACACCCTAGACAAACGCTACACAGTGCCGTCCCGCAACTATTTTTCTATTGTTGCACTACCTGCTCTATACACGCAGTGTCGAGCAACGGTGGAGACAGAATTTCAAGCAGTACATTTTGCGGCAACAACAAAACGTGAGACATTTGTTGTTTTTATGTTTATTTATTGTTTTTATGTTCAGTCTCAACTGTTACGAAGTTGATGTGTAGTTAATAAGTGCAATAAATATTTATACTGGAAAAGAAAATCGTGAGAGAATTGTGATCTCAATTCTAAGCCAAAAAAATCGTGATTCTCATTTTATGCAAAATCGTGCAGCCCTACATTTACACTATAGTTGTAATTTTGCGTTGTTTTCACTTTTTATGTGACCTGCGCTAGTAGCACACATTTAAAATGTGATACGTGAATTACTGCCTCTTGTTGATTAACAGTTTTTTTTAATGACATCGTGGGCAGCATTTGTTAAGAGAACATCCAGTGTAAACACTAAAATAAATCCTGTGTTGGCAAATAGGAATGCAAAGAGCTTTATCCCCGTCTCTCTCTGTCTCTCTCTCTGTGATGTATTGAGTAAAGCCTGTGACAAGGGAGCAGCGGAGAATAGGCTTTTAATCAGAAAGGCCGAGTCCTGCGCAGAGGAAAGCTGGGGGGTAGGTGGATGCAGAGGGGAGCATTACATAAATAGTTTTAGGCTGCATCAAAATTCATCATGAGATCAGACATTCATCTTGTCAGATTTATTTTTAGAAAGGGCTTACATCATGATGGCAAAGCAGATTAATAGTTCACAAACTGAAAACAATAGCTGAAGCTAACAACTGCAAAAACCCTCAACATTTGTAGTATTTATCCTACTGTTAGTGGCCTCTACTGGTGACCAGAGGAAGTGCAACAACATTCGCAGCCTATGGGAACCCTAAATTACTTTGTCATGTTTAAAGACAAGTAATTGCTCTGAATTGCAGTATCCAAACAAGAAAATGCCACAACAGCTCTGCCACTGATGCACTAATCCTTTCCAAGTGTATTATGTAGCCATTTTCCTGTCTGTGAATACAAGGTCCGTGAAAGCCAGTCACCCAAACACTCTCATGACTAATGGCACCTTTCAAGCGAGAGTCGCAGGAGTGAGAACGACGCACACACACAAATAGTGAGGACAAATGGTGCAATGTCACTGTGCAATGCAGCTGTTTGACAGTCTGGAATGAAGACGCTCAGTGACAACACAGCTTTGTTCATCACGCACAAATAGCAGAAAGTGTTGTGTGTGTGTGTGTGTGTCCCTCGGCTAACCGGGAGAAAAACTCAAATCTTCTGACATTTAAATTAGACACCCAATAGAATGTGGACATAAAAACCTCGGGGGTCGAACGCTCTTGTCTTCTCGAGACATTTCCCAGCTGTCGCTCGTGTTATGTTCGGCTTTCCTCTCACTCACACCTCAAGTCGAAGCTGCGAGGAACCCTTGGTGTCATTCTACGTTCGCACGCTCACTCCGGGTGACTGCTCACAGGTACACAGCCAAGAGACGAGTCTTCGTTAGCGACGAGAATCACTGAATAATTTGTGACTAATCAATATGAAACACACGGACACATTAAATTAGCATTTGTGTTGTTTCCTACTGAGCGTCACAGCCTTGATACAATTTATCGGGCTTCTGATTTTAACGACTGTTTCTTCAAGGCATAATTGCATTTATTCACTTCTTAGGCGTGCCACTTTGAGTACATTGTTTCCAACTTCTAGAACATTAGAACTGTTTCAGGTATGCTTACTGTGGTTATTTAATGGCTAAATATATGTTTCCCTCAAATATGAGTCATCAAACATGATCCAAAGGCAGGGTTCAGTCATATAATCTTTGTCAGTGGGAACACCATGAGGAGGAAACTGAGAGCTTTAAAAGCCTTTCACGCTGTGAGTAAGGCTGTATGGCTCCAATGTTTACCCATTTGCTCATTTGATTCTGGTGACTATAACAACAGTAAAGAATAATAATAATTTTCATGCATTTAAAAAAAAAAGTCTTGAATGAGTTATACAACAGCTAGCCTGCAAACAAAGAGAATATATTTACCCCTGAGCTCATTCCTGTGAATTATGTATGCAGCAGAGTGGGTGCATTGTATGGAACGCCAGGACTGCCATAATGAATTAATTAAATACACCATTAAATAATTAATTAAATGTGGCAATAATTAATTAAAATTGGAATTAATTAATTAAATAAATAGTTATGACACATGTAATTAATTAATTATTGACACATTTAATTAATTATTTATGTATTTCACATTTTAATTAATTATTGACACATTTAATTAATTATTTATGTATTTCACATTTTAATTAATTATTGACACATTTAATTAATTATTGACACATTTAATTAATTATTTAATGATATATTTATTTATTTCATTTTGGCAGTCCTGGCGCCTGGCTCTCGTCATGAAATAATTTTATCTGTCAGCCTCACCCATCAAACTCAGGGGGCGGGGTTAACGCTGCCCATGCAGCTTCTCTAACATTTGATTGGTTGCCGTGCAAAGTAAGTCAAAACAGGTCGATCCTAGAAAATCGATTGCTTGTGTAGACTTGGGGCAGCCAGTTATCCCAGAATGCAGATCAAATCACAAGCAGCAATGGTGGTGGTGTAGTTTTAAAATACCCCGTTTTTCTGTCACCAGCTACACTTTTAACAGTGTTTTAGCCGCGAATGTCGCGACGTATGTCTGGTCAGGTTGTCAACATAGAACATGTTTGCAAAAGTGCTCAGATGTTTTCAGAGATTTCACTAGCTCTGCTAACAGTTAGCATGCAGAGTGCACCGAGGGGGTTACGTTAACCGGTTTGTTTACATATTCCACTCTCCGTGTTCCACATGTTGCATTCGCAGATTCTCATTTTCACCGAACGATCGTCTCTTTCCACCTGGCCTTGTGTCTCTGTGCTTCTGTAACATAAAGAACGAGCTGACATTTTTCTCACGAAACCAGCGATCAGCTCAACAGACCCTCAGTTTACCTGCATGCATCCTCCTCCTCATCTGTCAGCTGTTTAACACCTGCTGCTAATTCAAGAAACACGCCTAGTTACCTGGTGATAGTCACAGTTTAACTGGGCAGCCGGTGCTCGATATAACGCAATGTCAGCGCATTTTTCTGCACAAGATAAGTAAATATAGTGTTTTCCCCGAGCGCAGAGCTGCTGGAGCTCGTTTCCTTACAGAGCACTTTATAGGCGAACAGCTTCATCAGCGGCTGATGTCCAATCACCGGCACACAGCTTTCAAACCTCAGCTGAGTTTTAGCTCTCAGTGGTTAAACGCTGGACTTCATTCACTCAGGTTCTGTCTGTCGGGTCACGTTTACTTTGCTGTTTTATTTACAACTGAGCAAATCGGTTTGGCTGAGGTTAAAGTTACGTTTCATAACTGCATAGTTTCACAGACGTTTAATGGTTCACTGGCACATGTGTTAGACTGAACTATCATCTAAATATCATCTGTTTTTTAATAGTTATTCAACTGTATTCTAAGCACCAGCTGTCTGTTAGAATGTGATTTTTTTTCTCTCTGTTGGCAGAGGTATAAAAATGCGCAGGAAAATCTGACGTGCATGGCGAACTTCACCGACGATATTTAGGGAGGAATAAACACACATCAAACATAAATGAACCATTTGTCTGTCTCCATAATTGAGAGAATTTTCTCTTCTTATGTCAACACTCTCTCTCTTTTTTTTTTCTTTTTTTTTTTCTTTTTCGGTCATGTTATGTTTACCTGTCAAAGGCTTGTTACAAACTATGAAACACATTGTGCAGACTTCTGGATGTTAGAAGAAAACTAATACTGCTCATGAATGAGACTAAAGGCAGGAAGGTGTCCTTTAAAACTAAACATGTTAATAGGACCTCCCTGTTTATATCATAGTTTATGATATAGCACGTGTATTTCAGTAATAGCTGAGGCCACTATACGTGCTGGCCTCATATCAAATGTGAAGGCAGACTGAGTCTATGTTTGACGTTTTTTATATCTAATCTTCCTTTTCAAACATTTAAACAGCAGCGAGTCTGCAGCTGAGGGAATACAAATTCAAATTGTCGGAACAGGTTTGCTCGTTTCTTGGATTCATTTGGTGATTTATTAAATGTATAACTGTTATTCTAATCTGCTGCTGAGTCTCTTACACTTTTCTTTATGCTGTATATTTTCACGTCTCTGGAATAGTTGGCAGTTAGATAGTCAGCTGGGAAACTTTGTGTTAACTCATGGAGCTGAGGATATCGTGGATATGCTGACCTCGCTGCGTGGTGTACAGAGCGAGGTCAGCATGATTAATATTCACAATAAAAATATTAGCCGAACATCATGAAGTCTGTATGTGTTTCATAGTGTCGAACAACCTTTGTACAGTTAAAGCCAGCAGTTACTACATGACGGAAACACCAACGTTATCTCTTTTATGCGTTTATACACAGGTCACGCTGATTACTGAACAAAAACCCAAAGATCAGATGTTAAACAGATTTATTTGCTCTCTCTCCTCCTTAAACATGTTTTTAATGTTAGTTATAATTCAGAATTGGCGACTGAAACATGTAGGACACATAAGAACATCAGGAAATAAAACACCGATAAATATAACCTCAGTAAAAGAAGTCAGCGGGGGTTACTACAGCTGTGTACCGGGGCCTGCGCTTTGTCGGTGGGATTGCTTGCGAGGCGAGCGGGTCTATCCCACGCTTTGCCGTGAGACTGGGCAGACATCTCCGAAATCATCGAAACACTTTTGCAAAGAGGCTGTATCTTGACAAACCGACCAGACACATGAAGATTAAACCACTACATTCTCGGCTAAAAAAATATTAAAATGGTATTTGGTAACACACAAACAGGGTTTTTCAAAGCTCAGTTCTGTTAGCTTCCACATGCCGGTTGTTGTGTGCTAGAAACAATGGCCACCAGGCCAAAGCAATGGTTTTGACTCGATCAGCGTTAACCCCGCCCCCTGAGTTTGATGGGTGAGGCTGACAGATAAAATTATTTCATGATGAGAGCCAGGCGCCAAGACTGCCAAAATGAAATAAATAAATATATCATTAAATAATTAATTAAAATGTGAAATACATAAATAATTAATTAAATATGTCAATAATTAATTAATTAAATGTGTCAATAATTAATTAAAACGTGAAATACATAAATAATTAATTAAATGTGTCAATAATTAATTAATTACATATATCATAACTATTTATTTAATTAATTAATTCCAATTTTAATTAATTATTGCCACATTTAATTAATTATTTAATGGTGTATTTAATTAATTCATTATGGCAGTCCTGGCGTTCCATACATTGGGCTCCTCTACACTAAATGACCTTTCATGATAACTGTGGTCCAGTGTCCTTGGGCTTTCAGCCTGCGAGTGGATATTATGCAAGTGGGATGACAACATTGGACTCTGTGTTAGTTTTGAAAGTCACACATGTCAAGGATAAGAGGGCCAGACGAAGGAGGCGCCTCTCTTTTTTTTGCACCTTTTATGGATGGTAAGAAATCTCTGGCTCACTAAATTCATTTCCAACATGACTAAACTCCTGAGAAGACTGCCTGTATTTTCCTTTGTGTCTCCTATCAGTTTTAGCTTTAATTATCTTTGAAATATAGAGCGTAGCAGAGTCTATCTGCCATATATCGAACTACCTGCTCTATACCCATTTATTCAGATAGAGCTTAACCCCCCCCCAAAGATAACAGTCCAGTTGGTGTCTGCCAAACCAAGCTGAATGTGCTGTTTTCTCACAAACAGCTATGATTGAATGGACGACCTGAACTCTTCCCAACTTGTAAAAAGACAGAATGCTTGCTTTATTTTCTCCTCTGATTAATCAGTGCACTGGCAACAATACAATGTTTTCATCTATCAGCTGAAACGTAATCTGATGTGACTCACCTCACAGCCACATACTGTAATTACAGTAGTAGATGACGAAGGTGGTCTGGTTGTGTAAACAGTGTCTAACTATGAAACAGACTATTACACAGCTTGTGACTAGTTTTGGCATTGCCTTCTTTCTATCTCTAAAAGTTTCAAATATGAAATTTAAATCTTTAGAATGACTCACAGTATTATTCTTCAGCGTGGTCTAAATTAGTCTTCTATATGGTTTCAGCACTGTTTTACTGAGTGCTTGTAAGATGAAAGTGCACAGTTAACGTTCACCCGGTCGACTGTGGCCTGTTTACGCATAGCTACTGGACTACTCCTCTATATGGAATTTTCAATCTATTTAGCTTTGTGCAATGGAAATCCTATTAAAAAGGAAATGCAAGGTAAAATGTTCCATGTTTAGGAGCCAGTATTGTTGATATCGATACTTTCAACTAGGGATGCAACGATACCAATTTTTTCAAACCGATACGATACCGATACTTGGATCTGAGTACTTGCCGATACAGAGTACAAAAACCGATACTTCTACCACACACACACACAAATGCAATGAATTGGAAGACAGGTTTTATTTTATTCTCTGCCGATAATAAATAATATCTTAATAAAAATGACCACAAAAAAATTTCAAGTGAAAAATAAGCACTTCTGTTAAATTATTGCAGAGTCTCCACATTGTAATTTAACAAAATATCACTGAACTATTGGCACTGTCTCGAGCTTTCGGAATAATAAATAAACACTTCTGTTTGGAATAAAATAAATACAAATTAGGTTTGAGAATAAAATAAACTTTTAAATTGTTGCAGAGTGTCCATATTGTAAACAAACAAAATAACGAAAGTATTTGGCATTGACGAACAAACTCCCCATCTGCACGTGGATCATCAGTCGACTGTGCCGTTAAACCAAGGACTGACATCGCGCACACACTGCTTATCTTTACCTCTTTAGAAAGTTTTGGCACCATTATCTCCCTGATGTGTGGGCGGCTGGGAATTTTATATCGCAGCTCGACAATGCTGAGAAGAATCCTATGTTTTCCACGACTGGCATTGGCTGGTCATCCAGAGCGATAAAATGAGTCAGAGCCTCTGTTATTTTAACTGCCCGTGGATTTTCTCTTGACATTTTTCATCGCTTTTCCAAAGCCTGAGTTAAAGTTGGCTGTTCCGGTCCACACTGCTGACATTTTGTTTAGCCTAGCTACAGCAGCCCCCAGTTTCTCTTTTTTATCTGGAGCTGCCAGTCTGACTCGTCTAACCCTGTGCCTGTTTAGCGCGGGATGTCCCCCTAGTGGCCAATCTAAAAAAACTACAACAAAAATGACAAGCCACCCTCTGATTAATGTAATAAGTTAGTATTGGTTCATGGTATCGGTTAACTTTTACGAGTATGAGTACACACATTTTACAGTATCGACCCCGATACCCGATACCAGTATCGGTATCGGTGCATCCCTACTTTCAACCTATAGAGGCACATTATGGAGGGGAGAGCACTGTGGGATACATACTGAACTTAGAGGATAGAAACAAATTATCGATCCTATTGCACTAGGATTGATCCGATACATATACCAGCGTTGGTATGGCAACTATTGGTATATAGATCAGTCCAACCACCTCAATATCTGGAAAAGGTCATCTGAAAGACAGTTTCCACTTATACAATTAAAGAGAACACATCTATCAAATGATTAAAAGCACCAGAACCTCTCACCACCAAAACTCTTGATGCTGTGTTGATCCTTTGACAAAGAGTTTACATAAGCTAAAGCTCTGACGGTATTAGATTTGATAGTATCTGTGTAAAAGGGTGATGTGTATGGGTCATGACTGCTTGGCTCTTGCATGTTTCCATCTCCTGTGAACAACACTGACCCTGAGACAGATGGCAGGGACCACATTACTATCATTCAGTGAGACCAGGACCTGCGTTTATAAGCTGTCTCCAAGGACAACAGCGCTATCTCCCCTGACAGCCGCAGCTATAACTTGATCTAATGAAACTCCATAGGTCGTACTCACAAGCAAACCCAAATTATTTTCCATATCATATCAGTTAGGGTTTATCCTGTCTGAGCATGTCTGAGGTGGGTTCAAATACACTGATTAGGGAAAAACATCAAAACATAGATTAGCACCAAATTCTAGACCTGGTTATATCCAGCGGATGCCTCCTGCAGCCAAATCAAAATCTGGCTTCCGAGGGAAATGTTTTGTTGCGAAGCAGCTGCAGAAGTTTTCTACAGCAGATGTTGAGTAGTCTTATTCCCTTCACTCACTTGCAAACAAAGTAGGAACGTGCAGATGCGTGTGTCTCATTAACACAGAAACTCCCAACGGCGCCAATCAAAAACAAACATACTATGTTACCTTGTTTTCAGCACCAACAGACGCCCCCACTGCCAGTTCAAGCAGGCTAATTAGGAATCTATTATTAAAACACTGAAATATTACAGCTATAAGGAAGGAAAACACCTCTTCACACATAAAGTCAGGTAAGCATATCAAATGATGAGGAGCAGAATAGGTTCATCTGCTGAAAATAGGAGCTCTTCCTTACAGGTGGGTCCTCTAAAGCCAATTATTTCCTCCCGTCACGTTACACACACATATGGCAACAGAAGACAACCTCTGGATGACAAACTTTAGGCCGCTTTCATGGTGTGATCTGTATAAAGACCATTTTCTACCATAGGAACTAGCAGGCAGATTCACAGAACTCATAGTAGTTTTAGAAAAGAAGCAAAGCTGTTGGGAAGCGATCAACGACGATCGGATAGACTCGGAAAGATCTAAAATGTAAAAAGGAAACCTATAAGAATGAAGAAAAAGAATAGCAGACTGCTGCCTTCCTTTCTTAAAAAATTACATCATTGTAAAATTTGGTAAACAGGCCAACTCAACAAACTGCGATGTCGAACTCACAGCTCCATAGTTGCGTGTTTCACATTGGTTGGATGCACTGGGAGCCAGATAGGGTGGATCTCACAGAGCAATCCTAATAGATAGCACTGCAAACCCAATTAGATAGCTAGTTTAAGCTAGCCCTGCTAGTTAATACAGTAGAAATGCTGCTGCTTAGTGCAAATGATTTTATTAGTGAGTTTAAAAAACAGAAGCGGACCTCTGTGTCCTCATTGCTCTGAGGACAGCTGTCAAAGTCTTTCAAAGCCGTTATATAACACATGAACTTTAAGGTAACAATGCTCCAGCAGCGGTCATAAAAGGCGTGTTGGTTCTCACTTCCCTGCTTTTAGCTTCTGGTTCTCGCACCTCTCTGTGGGGTCAGAGAAGACATCATTTATCACGGCTTGTTAAAGCAACCATCAGTGACACATTGCCTGTGTGTGTGTGTGTGTGTGTGTGTGTGTGTGTGTGTGTGTGTGTGTGTGTGTGTGTGTGTGTGTGTGTGTGTGTGTGTATACCCATTTATGGTGTGGGGTGGTATGGTCACTTTTCAGTTATATAACTGCAACTGTAGACAGCTGCAGTGCATTCTTTGATTCCCCCTTTATTATGTGACATGCTCTTAATGGATGCGTCCACTCTACACGATAAGAACTATGTGGACACACACTGTATTTGTGCATTTCAGCTCTGGGACACTTTTTACTGACAGTTATTGGTGGGGCTTCTTATTTCCACTCACGGGAAACAGCCTTTTAGACAGCTTTGGTTCTTATTTTTGTTTTAATGGGAAAAGAAGCATTTCTAGCTTCAAAACAAAAACATCTTCATAGTAAGGAAACAGCTTTCCAAGTACCTTCAAGCTGGAGAAAATCAGATGTCTGTTCAGCAGACAATCTCATTGTTGTTGTGCCCCTGTTCTTAATCCTGTTAACACTTCTCGGACTGGTTGATATTTCTGAGATGGCCTAAACAACCAACAATGGGCGTAAGGCCACACCTATCTGAATTAGTGAACCAATTTGAAGCATTGGAAATAGTGCAGTTACTATGGAAGCAGCCCAACTCCATGAACACCTCTGGGACAGAGTGGATCATTCAACGTGAGCCAGGTACTATTACCACACATTAGTGTAGGACATCACTAACGAGAGTCAAAGTGGGAACAAATCCCTAAACCAACATTTCATCTTCACAGAAGAGTGGAGGCGATGACGAAAGCGGTTTCAGAAAGGCATGGGTTCAATGTTCAGATATCCAAAATTCCTTTTTACACGTACACAGCTTTTCAAGTGACATCAGTAACACAGCCACACACAGGGGTCAAAAAATAGAGGCAAATAATGAGCTGAAGTTTCGGAGTTGTTTTTGTGTCTTAAAGTGTAAGAGATGCAAAAAGAATGAGTGCAAAACATTCGTTAGGAAACCGGTCTGTAGCGGAAGCTGCTGTTTTTGTTGAATCCTTTCTATCTTATTTCATTTTATTTCATCACATGTTGAACAATACTGTTTTCACTGTGAACAAGGGAACAAGAAACACATACATGGAATGAATGAAGATATCTGCTTAACACATTTTCTGTCAGGGTGAAAGCTGCAAGAAAGCGAGGACACTGAATGCCATGAGTCATTTTTGCTTCCTCAAGACTAACCGCTGTTTGGGACCGCTGATTAGTAAAATGAGCAGACAGCCTGGTCTGACCTTTCCATTTTCTTAGCATCATAAATCCTAGGGCAGCTTTCCTCTCTCTGTGGATACAGTTGCTTGCTGTACATCAAGTTGAATAAAGATCATTACAGCTTGGGTTCTGTGGAAGTGCCCAATCGTTGTTTTTCGTGTACTTTAAATAGGATTCATGCATTTCTCAGTACCATTGTCAGGGACCACATCAAAAACAGATTGGCAGAGCATCAATTTCAGAAGCCAAGCACAGTAAAAATCAGTATAATCTGCTGGAATATGTATTTTTTCATCCACGAGGAAAACTTTGAGAAAATAATTTAGCTTGCCATCTTTATCTAAACTGTTCTTAATATATTAGTGTAAATAAACAAGGCAAAGCTGCATTTTTTTTAATGTTGACAACTTCTTTCTGTTGTTATTGCAGCTCTACGTTAGCCTGACAGACCTGCCAGGTCTCCAATAGTAATTGTTATATGATATGATGGGACAATTGCTATGGGGAGAAGGCGGTTTGGCAATTTACTGTGGAAATCCTGTGCATTTTCCTGATTTCAGCAACTTCAAAGCAATGGTACTAATTTACTGTAAACATAACAAGTGAGTTTCTGCTGACTCTGTGGCACATTCCCTCTCTTGCGTGCGAGGTGCTAAAGCTGGTGATGACAGGCCCCATCTCTCGTCCCCATTTTAATTTAGCAGCGGCTGGAGGAGAACAGCCGATCCAGCACTTAATCACCACGGTAAGACTGTAAACACATCACCAGCTGCAATCAGACTGCAGACAGCCCATAGCTAACAGGTCAGGGCTGTGAATTACATTTGATTAGAATTAAATGTACGTGTTTGCAGTTGCTGGGTTGTGGATCAGATGCATAGATATTCCTGGGTAAGGTCAAGCTAAAATCTTTGGAACTGGGAAAAGAAAAGAAAAAAAGGTATGAAGCTCAGTGGGGCAGATTTGTTATTAACATCTTTAAAAGAATGCACAGGACTATAATGTGCAGTTCACAAAGTTTACATTGAGCAGAGCTGGGAATTCATTTATATCCAGCTCATGTTTGATGAATGTCAAACGTTCGTCGCGCCGATACAGTCGTGGCGCTGCTTGCAAATAGCTTCTATTTTTCAGCAACAGAGCTCACCGAACTGAAGATTTGCTTTGACAGCTGGGAAATGCTGACCTACCTCTCTTGTAACATGTCTTATTAAAGGTATTCCATTCTTATTTACAGTGTACTCCAGCATAATATGCACTGCGCCCTGCATGCCATCAAAATCAAATGAGATGGATCGTATTTTCCACCTTGACTGATTTAATTTGTGCAATTTACAGCAATCAAATAATGAAGGAGATGCAGGAAGAGACAATGTAGCATTACTGGAGGAAATAGGAAATGAGCTCATCTTGCATTATGATCTATTGGGAGAACGATATGTCTTTATAAAGACTAGGATGCAATGAGGATGCTCCCTACGTTTCCCTACGTTTCCCTATATTTTCCCTTGCACTTTATTTTTAATTGTGTCATGCAAAAACAATCATTATCCTTTCAGGTAGCTTGCAATTACGAGCAAAGGAATTCATAATTTATTACAATATTAATAAATTATAGCTATAATTGATTTACTTGACACTTGGATTATTAACCTTTATAGGAGGTGAAAAGGAAATCACATATTAAAATGCAACAGCTAATTAATTTCTGACTTACTGAATAAGCCTACCTGCACTCTGGCCGTCTTTGTACACAACTACTATTATTCCCTCCTTAATACGATTGTGCTCACAGCAGGCTCACCTCGTGTGCATTCAGTGATTGAACTTGACCTTATTCCTTTGCTCTCATATTCCTTTCCATGCGTGCTGTGTGCATTGTCTTCGGTGTGCCACCACATTATCTAATTCTCTCCTTCCTTTATGATGAGTCACAGGCCCAACCTCAGGCAACAGAGCTCAGGAAAAAAAAGGGGAGGGAGATGTGACTGGAATTCAGCAGCAGTCAGGAGGAGATGGAGGAAAAAGGGCAGTTTATTTTAAGATGCCTCTGTACCACTGGCTAGATTTGTCAGAAATCATTTAGAGATGCTCCAGTGGAACGTGAAACTAGGCGATATCTGGATGCATATATATGTGGGCATGTATGTCTGTGAGTGAAGATGCACATGTTTGGGGGACAAAAGGATTTCATAACCATGCAATTTTTCTAAAGTGCATACATCACAAAACACCAGGGGAAAGCGTCAGGCCTTACTCTCTTGGTAGCGCTTACAACAGGTGGCAACAACTGCATGTCTCTCGTTTTACTGCTCGTCTATGTTTTGAAATGTTACAACATTTTAAATTACAATTTAACCTTTCAGGGAATATGACAAAGGCTGATATCACTCTCATGACTGCTGGCTTAATTGTGTTTCCTATATAAATTTAACAACAGTTGCTAGTTAGCTTAGTTTCCTACAAAAACTAGAAACAGGCAGCCTGGCCTGCAGAAAAATCCTTAAATCCACATTTAAACTGCACTGAACACAAATGGCTAGGAGGCTGATGTTTCTCTAAATCTTTGTGTTAAGCTAAACACCTCACCTCACCTTAATAAAGATTAGGTAAGCTAAAATAAAAAGCTACTAGCTATGTCGTTATTTATGGCTCAGTCACACTATAGTAAAAACAGGACGGTAACTTCAATGCTTCTAGGAAAAATCTGTAGTCGCCCAGTGACCTTTTTGTGTGTGTTTTTTTTTGTTTGTTTGGGGGGGTTTTGCTGTCAGAGACCAGCAGCAAATAGTTCAACCAACTTCTGGTCATCCAGAGGTTGACGTTTTGTCACTTTCAATCACAAGCACCAGTCACCTGGTGCTAAGTAACCTACCTCCAATCAGTCATGGTCTGAGTGAGAGTGACAACAACACAGTCTGTGTCAGTCTGCACAGATGTGTCTGCTGTCTCTCTTTGCGATAGAGGACACGAGATGTAGCTGGTCTATCTCGCTATTTGGGGAAGATTTTCTGAATTTCTGTTTCAAATCTCCGCGGTTCTGTGAATGTGAGTAGTTAGAGTTAATTTAATTAGAGTTAATACACATAATTGTGTATGTAGTTTGCAACAGATTTGCAATTTTCGGTTGCGATCGCACCCAACTGATTCTGAGTAGTTGTCGACCTGATCCACTTCTTTGAAGAAACCATATCAAAGGCAGCAAGTTCACAAGTACATTTCAAACATCATCTAATTTATCATTTAATTTTGGTTATGCAACCACGTCCAACCACTTTCCGCACTGTGACTATAGCATTAGTGCAAATTTTATTCCTGAGTGTGCCCAAACATGTTTGATATATATACGACAAACTAAAGAACGTTTGGCTACAGATTTGTGAGATTTGTGGAATATTTAGGGACAAATCTGGCAAACTAGGAAAACTCATCCAGTCCTCACTGCCTTCCTTCCAGGATACTTCAGCTGCACTACTTCAAGCCTGAAAGAGGAAGAAAAAAAACCAGACTCCACAGTGGAGCAAGGAGCTGGAGCCGTGTAGGACGCTGATGAGCGTGTCATTTCTACCTTCCTGTGAACCCTTTGTAAAATGAGCACAACTGGGACCTTCTTCCCTTTGTCACAATACCCACGCGTTCCCTGAACATGTCTAAAAGCTATGATTTGTCCACACCTTTTCTAATGCATGTCAAACTTTTCTTTTCTAGTCATAGCTGGGTGCAGAGGTGGGAGGCTGGAGTGCTTTTTTAAGTCAAAAGGATTCCACCTGTAAACCTCTTTGTGATGCCACTGACAGCTTTCTGTGTGATCCTGGCTTCTTTTACAAATGCAGTCATGTAAAGCGGCACATAAGGCTTCAACGAAAACAGCGTGGACCCGTTACGATGGTTTTAATTCAGTCATATTCAAGTGATCTAGTTGCTTGCTTTGCATGTGCAGGTTGAAGAGCCATGCCGCTAGACACTAGAGATATTGTAGTGTTTTGATGTTTTTCTGATATTTGCTTGAATAGCGACATGGAAGAATTTACTGTGCCTGTTATAAGCCATAAATTGTAGTTACTACACTGGGGTTACCTCCCAGTCAACTAAAGCTCGTAGCGTTTAGTTAGAGCGCTCTGAGACCACTAAACCTGCTCCTCACACATTGCAGAGACCTGTAAATTCAAGCTCGTATGAAAGTCTGCCAGCAACCACACAGGCTGCATATCCTATCTCATCAAAGTGGTGATCAGACATGTGACCATTAGGTAAGGCCAATTTTTGGTTCCTATGCTCATATATGTATGTTGTTGTGGAAAGTATAAAGATATTACACAATCAAGTCTCGATGAAGATGATGGAGGTCAGTGTCACGCAGTCATGTTAGTGCTCTACAGTACCTAAAGTTGGTAAGCTTGTTGTGTGTGACTCACACATTTTGCTCTACGAGTGGATGACTGCAAAGGGGACACAGTGCATGAGTATGAGTGGCCTCTAAATGAAGTCCTCTGTTATGAAGATCAGCTTAACATAACATAATGGACTGTTTTATTGCCATGCCATATATGAAAATGTTCTAGTTTGGATGAGTAACATCTGTTCTCGTGTGAAATTCCCACTTAGGTACATACGACAGTTATGCTATTTTTACGAGCAAATGATCCCTACATTTATGACACACCTTGCTCCATTCTATAGTCATAAAGCAAAGCCCTCTGTTTTAACAGCTTTGGGTCCTCGATGCCGTCCTCAGTGCAGATGCCATTGTGGGTCTGTCGGCTTCAGAGAGCGGAAAAAAAATAAATGAGATCATTCAAGTTTTAATGCCTGCTGCCGGAAAAGGATGCGCTCAATGCGCATTCATCAAAAAATAAATAAATAAATAAAAAACAGAGGCCCGGCAACAATAAATTCAGCTGCTGCACTTTTCCATGATCACAAAAATGTCACAGCAGTCAGCAAATTGAGTTAGATGCAACTTCAGAGGAAGATAGGCGTACAAGCTGCATATCTGGCTCCAAACTGCTGGCTGTTTGAAGCCCTTTTGTCTGGACGAGTGTTTTGTCTTAGTTATTTATTTATTTCCTATAATCTGTCCTTATATAAGATATGGAGTAATATGGGCCACAAGGATAAAAGCCTAGACAGAAAAAGGCTGCACGGTCACAGAAGCATTGTCTCTTTGAAGCAGAGGGACACTGAATTACCGTGCTCAACAAAACACATCCAACCACCCAGAGGTGCTCTCTCTGCTGCTCGCTGGCTACCGCTGGCCCGGCCTGTCTGCATGACATAATAGAGAGCTGCTGCACACATCACAAAAAATTCTAATAGTAACGGAAAAAAACAACCCCTCCATATGTAAATTTGTACGGCCGTGCTACACAGGGATGTGGCTGTGCACATTTTTGTCCCCCCCACCCCGATTAAGTAGCATTTACCCTCTGGATGACATTGAGAACTGCTGTCGCTGCTGGTGTTTCCATGTGAGTAATGGAATAAAACCTTAATTTGACTCTTCTTAGGCATTCACCCCAGGTCAGCAATCTCCTCGGGCGCCAGTTGCTGCACCCAGCTAAGCTGCAAGCTATCCATCCACCAAGGAGGTAAAGAGAGAAAGAAGGGGGGAAAAGGAAGAAATCGTCAAGAGAAGTAAGGAAGGTGTATGACGTTCGCTGCCGTCACTCATTTTAAACTATCGCTGTAGCAGAGATATCGCTCCTCAGCACTTTAGCCACCATGAGTTTTTTTTTTTAATCAAGTATTACAATTATAAGCAAATGGACACAACACTGGGCCCAAACTAATACAGCATCTAAGCACCCTTTTTTTTAAGTTTGCTTGATTTTAACAAGCAAATGAGACTCGTGTTCAAGTATATTCAACTAAGTTGAATACTTACTTTCCCATGACTTGTTTAAAATGAGAAAATATTAAGTACTCTGTACAGTTTTTATCTTGTTACTTCAACTGTAACGGCACTACAAAAGCCATTGTTGGTGTCGTTTACTTACACTGCACTACAACATACACTGATCAGACATAACATTATGACCATCTGCGTAATATTGTGTCGGTCCCCCTTTAGCTGCCCCTGGAGGTGTGCTGGGATTTCTACACCAAGATGTTAACAACAGTCCCGTACGTTGTGAACACAGGTTGCTGAAAAAGAAGCTGCCAGGCAGAAAGAAAAAAGGAAGATCGAAGAGAAAGTTCATGGATGTAATGATGGAGGACATGCAGAGGGTTGGTGTGGCAGAGAAGGCTGTAAGGAATAGGGTGAGGTGGAGGCAGATGATTGGCTGTGGTGACCCCAAAAGGGACCAGTTGAAGGAAGGAAAAAGCTCCAATTTGCAGGTATCATTGATACACCTTGTTAATCTAGCTAGCTAGCATTAGCTGATAACTCCACTTCTCATTTGAAGAAAACAAGTTGGTGACCGTGTGGTTTCCAAATGATTGCTATCATATTTATTTATATCAATGCCCTGCCTTCCTCTTCCAGAAAATGTGCCACCTGGGGTGACTTGTAAACCAACAGAAAGATCAGATGTGGCAGACTTGAGTTAACAGAGCTTCTATCTATACACACCCAGCACACTAAGACAACCAAAAAATACAACCAGTTACATTAGTTCTGGGATATTACTGCATATTAGCAGAATCATCAGCATCAAATATACACATTGTACATAGTGAAGTGTTTATTCTGTGGCATAGCTGGCAGTTCTTTAAAACCCACCACCACTCCAGTCACTCCATCCCTCTCTGTCTGTCTATCGCTCATCTGGCCCTGAGTGATGAAAGCGCTAATCTAATCTAATCTAATCGAGAGAGCCACACACAAGTCCGCTGCGCATCCCACTTCATGGATTAACAAAGCAAAGCGGGGAATGAGTGAAAACTAAAATGAGTCAGATTAGAAGCGATCACTTGAAAGCATTCTGAATGACAGAACTCGAGCACAAAACTGTGTGGAACTTTCCTATCGCAAGAAGCGGTGACATTAGGCTCGCTACCCCCAGCGGTGGTGAAAGCTCATCTTTGAAGTTGGAAATGGAGCCTGGAATGTAATCCTCTAAAATAGTTCTAAATAAAGCTGCATCAAAATTTCATTAGCTGGTGCCCATGGCCCGGAGGCTCACTTTCACCAATTTCACTAGGTGACATTCGACCTCCGTACATTGATCTGATATGTGAAGCAATACATTTTGACTGATTAGGAGTCCTGTGGATAAAGCAGTTTCTTTCTTCCTTCTCACAAAGCTAAAAAACGCACCAACTCCGGTATTTAAATATCAGGTCGTGTTTTATATCATAAGTCACGCGTCTATATGCGTGTTTGCTGTTGTTCCAGCTGTCAAGCACAGAAAGGTCACAACAACAACAAGATAAAGCAGCAAGGAGGAACACGTGACTGAGTGTACATGTTAAAAACAAAAAAAATACACTGAACATCTCTGTTTTCTTTTCTTTCTTTTTTTTGTCGATTAATAGCCCCGAGCTAGAGGTAGACAGCAGTACATCAAAATGACTGACAAGTGTTGGGGTGGAAAACTGAGGCGAGGTGGAGGAGGAGAATGGAACAAATACCACAAATACCACAACAAAACACGTCAGATCCTAAAAACAATGACCTTTAGGATGTTTCTGAGTGTTGATGTGAAGCTTTATGAAGTCAGGACAATCATTTTGGATGGTGCTACATCTAATTTCTAACACTCATGTTGATTACTGCCCGAGAACGCTGGGTAACAGACATGTTATGAATAGATGCACCGCTAGCCTCCAGTGATGTATAGACTGAATTCATCCTGAAAAAGCATCAATAAAAGCCCTGGATTTCTGACACGTTAGCCCGGTTTACACAGCTGACAGCGAGACACAGCAATACAAAAAGGCACCAAAGAGAGCAGCAACTTGTCTAATATCTCAGGGGTTTGGACTTGACATTTTTGGGCTCGATGAAATGCACTTTCCACATTTTCAGACTTAAAAACTATAATTAACGTTAAAAGCTGCACTTAATATCTTCATATTGACAAAGGCTCAGATGACTAAATGTAATGGAAAAGGCATCCCTCTGTGATTCAGTGACCCTTTTACGAGTTCAGTAGCATTTGGATCGTCTAAAGCTGCGTTATGACTTTTCTTTATGATCCTGCTCATGTGTGTAAAGCAAACAGGAAGTATGCCAATTCAACCAGCAGGTCTTACATTCTCTCTCTAATGCACATGCACCAAGAGCTTCCTTCATGGTTTCCTCATGCAGCCACATTTTATAAAGGCGTGGCCAGGTTGAGACAATTACTCACATGTCGCAGTAGCTGTTTTGTGTGGCAAATTTCTCTATGCCAAGTGGTGACTATGCACCATGAAATTGCATACATAATAAGATCATGTTTATAACACTTCATTTAAAAAAAGTTTGAAGTAGAATTGTTGCCACTGTTGATAAAGCTTATAAGTAGGGCTGGGCCATATTATACCGTTCACGGTAATACCGGTACAATGTTAGGCAACGATAAGAAAATGAAATATCGCGATAGAATGTGGGTAAAACTCGCATGCGCAGTGCCTTTGTTTTCATACGCACATGGCCGAAAAAGCACCACGGCAACGGAGAATGAGAAGGGGGAAAGCGGATTGTTGAGTGAAGCGGATGAACAAGAATTGGTTTGTAAAAATGGTGCCACTTCAGTGATGTGGAACTGGTTTGGTGTTTGTCCGTCAGATACACAACAAAGCACTTTTTTTTTTTGTAGAACATGCACCAATCCGTCTGTCGATCTCCGGCTCCCTTCTCCCATCACTCGCGAACAAGACCCCGAGATACTTGAACTCCTCCACGTGGGGCAGGAACTCATCCCCGACCCGGAGTGGGCACTCCACCCTTTTTCGGCTGAGAACCATGGCCTCAGATTTGGAGGTGCTGATCCTCATTCCCGCTGCTTCACAGTCGGCTGCGAACCGTTCCAGTGCGAGCTGGAGGCCCTCACCCAATGAAGCCAACAGAACCACATCATCCGCGAAAAGCAGAGATGAGATTCTGAGGCCACTGAAGTGAAAGCCCTCCGCCACTTGGCTGCGCCTAGAAATCCTGTCCATAAAAATTATGAACAGAATCGGTGACAAAGGGCAGCCCTGGCGGAGCCCCTCACCCACCGGGAACGAGTTCGACTTATTGCCGGCAATGCGAACCAAGCTCTTGCAACGGTTGTATCGGGATCTAATGGCCCGTAGCAACGGGCCAGACACCCCATACTCCCGCAGCACCTCCCACAGGACACCCCGAGGGACACGGTCGAATGCCTTCTCCAAGTCCACAAAACACATGTAGACTGGTTGGGCAAACTCCCATGCGCACTCAAGTATCCTTGAGAGGATAAAGAGCTGGTCCAGTGTTCCGCGACCAGGACGAAAACCGCATTGTTCCTCCTGTATCTGAAGTTCGACTAGCGGACGAACTCTCCTTTCCAGCACCCTGGCATAGACTTTCCCAGGGAGGCTGAGGAGTGTGATCCCCGTGTAGTTGGAACACACCCTCCGGTCCCCCTTCTTAAAGATGGGGACCACCAACCCCCCGGTCTGCCAGTCCAGGGGTACTGCCCCTGATCTCCACGCAACATTGTAGAGGCGTGTCAACCAGGAGAGCCCTACAACGTCCAGAGCCTTCAGGAACTCGGGGCGGACCTCATCAACACCAGGGGCTCTGCCACCAAGGAGTTGTTTAACTGCCTCAGTGACCTCACCTGCGGAAATTGGCGGGACATTCCCGCGCTAGTAAAGTTGTATTTTGTCTCGCATCAATTATATCATCAGTTATATCGTTATCGCAAATTTTCAAATATATATCGTGATAAATATTTTTGGCCATATCGCCCTGCTCTACTTATAAGTACTAGGGGTGGGTTTTGATTATCGATTTATCGATTAAAATCGATTCTGGCTTGGATAACTTGATATAGATTCATTAAAATCCTGAATAGATTTTTTTAATATTAATTTATTTTGCCCAAAACGCCAGAATCTCAGGTTAAACCTCACAAAATTTCAAGAACCACCAAACAGCTAAAACAGCAAATGAGAGCAGGTACACAGATTCTGCACTAAGATGTAAACACAAAGCGCGGACCCGCCGACGGATCAGAATCAGTGAGATGTCGCCTTTCTCACCCGACGGCACGGACACGGTCGGGGCTGAAAGCCGACAGCTTTGTGTTTACGCCCTTTTTGCGATTCTAAAGCTGTTAGTTTTATCTCTCTCCAAACATTATTGACCGAGCCAGCAGCAAAAGAAGATCCAAACTACGCTTCACATAAACATTGTCATGAATTCCCTCTGACTTTTGCTGTTTTGCTTCCACCACACTTCATGCACAGCTTTCTCTCTCTCTCTCTCTCTCTCTCTCTCTCTCTCTCGCTTTCTCTGTATACTTCAAGAACAGTTTCCCGTCTAAAAATCTGTTTTCTGAATTATTCGCTTGCTTGTTATGCACAAGTCTACCATTGTTTACAGCGCTGTCGGACGCTGTTTTTTTCCCTTTTACTTACTTCCGAAAAGAAAGCCTCATTTCTGCTGTTCAATAGGCTTCTGAACAAATTTTAACTTTTTAAAATTATGCAAAATGCAAAACGCTTAGCTGTGTGCTGTAACTTCAGAGGTAATGTTCATATGTTGATTAATGATTTTCTTTCGTTTTTGATCTACTGCAGAATATTTTTATAAAATCCAGGCCAGGAAAATCACCTTCATGTTTTTCTGTGTTTTATCTTCAGCTACTTTGACACAAAGGCATCTGCTGTGATGCTCACACCTTTGATAAAGTCTTGCGAGTGTCAGCTTCCTTTTTATAGATACAAAAATATGTAAATGTACTGATCTGAATTATAGTATTTCTGACTGTCTGAGGCAAAATTTCCCAGATTTAAATCGAATTGAATCGAATCGTAGATCGAATCAATTCGGGACCTTGTGAATCGGAATCTTAAACGGGTGTTTGAAATGTTCTTTGGGAACATTAGGTACAGATATCAGCTACAAAAACAACTCAAGTGACTTGATACAACTCCAGCTCTATGAGCATGTTATGCTTAGTCCCATAACGAGCCTAACCTTTAGTTGTGTTACCAGAAGGGTGGTCTTTTAGTCGGTGGTAGCCATAGTCACATGGTGGCTTATGTAGTATGAATTTTAAAAAAAACAAAAAAACAATATCTCTGCTTTATCTAAATTTGGTTGTAATTTATGGTGGGTGGAAATTAAAGGTACAGTGTGTAAAATCTCACCACTAGACGCAATCAAGTAAAATCTGTTTTCTTACCTCTCTTAATCGTAGTTACAGTGGCTGCTGTATGACAGACTACTTTGGCTGTCATTCATCTGTAGTGAGGGTGGGCTGTCAGTACTGTTTACCTCAGCTGTCAATATGTGACCAGATCTGTTTACTCCGTAAAACTTTATGGAACCAGTATGATGCAAATCAATGAGTCAGTGAAACTGTTCAATGACAGCAAGACAGAGGTGAGTAGTTGAGAATATCCTGAACTTTTTTGTGTGGAAGCACTGCTGTTTTTGCTGCTGTTAGCAGCTGTTAGCCACTGTTAGCCAGAATTACTGGAACTTTCTTTGAAATCCATGTAACATTTCTGGACTATTAACGTAATCACACTGGTTATCAGAGGGAAATGTGATCTTTAGGACACTCGAGCCTAAAATTGGCATAATGTTAGCTTAAGATAAGATAAGATAAGATAAGATAACCTTTATTAGTCCCACACGTGGGAAATTTGTTTTGTCACAGCAGGAAGTGGACAGTGCAAAAGTTATGACGCAAAAATTAGAATACAATAAGAATAAATACAGTACACAGCTGTACAGAATAGAATAAAATAATATACTATATACAGTAGAATAAAATAGAATAAAAATATACAATAAGATAAAAATAGAATACGAATGCTATATACAACTGAGTAAAAATACAACGATGCCAGAAAAGATTATTGCACTTAGTGTTATTGCACATGTGTGGATGTGTGTGTTTGTTCAGTTAAAGTCTTTGTTGTGGAGTCTGACAGCAGTGGGGAGGAAAGACCTGCGAAATCTCTCCGTCCCACACCGTGGGTGCCGCAGTCTCCCACTGAAGGAGCTGCTCAGTGCTGTCACAGTCTGCTGCATGGGGTGGGAGACGTTGTCCAACAGGGATGACAGCTTAGCCGCCATTCTCCTGTCACTCACCACCTCCACTGGGTCCAGAGGGCATCCTAGAACAGAGCTGGCCCTTCGGATCACCCTGTTCAGTCTTATAACCAGCTGTTATTGTGGTTCAACCAGCTGTCCAGAGACAGGAAGTTGGCATTTCTAGACAATATCAGAATTTATGCACATTTTTGTGTATTGGAACCTTGGCTTCAGTTAAGGAGATACAGCTTGAGGTGAGGAGTAAGAGTTACAGCATTAATTGCATTGTCTTCTTTGTGTTTTCCCTTCCTTGGTGAAGGGGACCCCTTTGCAGATGATGAAACATAGGTATGATCCTTCTTATCTTGAGTTAAAAGTTGCAGACACAAATTAAATTTGCCTCCATGGCAAACAAACGTCTCTAAGCTCTCTTTTCCTGCACTTTTGGTGTGCTATGTATAGGACTATATACATAAAAGTCAATTAGGCGGAACGGCGATATTCATCTCAGCCACTGCATTAAAGATGGTGGGGCAAGATGACAAACTGGAAACCGCTCACATGTATTTTTAATTCATTAAGTTCATTAGCATACATAAATTTGTTGGTAGACATAATTACACAATATTAAATGTATATTTATGAGGACAACATATTTGCTTCAATTTAATTCCTCTAAAAAATGATTTACATCAACTTTAAGGTTGATGTTTGAGTAACTGCAGTTGACCTGCCAAATAAATCATATTTAGTCTTGTTTTGGGTTTTTATTTTTTGTTCTGCATGCACATGTACTACAACAACTTTACAGCCTTTCTCCACACAACACTAAAGCACACATCTGATGAAAACCCAAATTATACTAGCTGTACTCTTTAATAAGGTCACCATTCCTCTAAATAATAGTCTAGAAAAGGCCACAGCCACTTTAGCTATTTGAACTCAAAGAACACCAATCTAAGCCTAATAGTGTCTAAAGCAGGAGGACACAACCAGTTTTCAGAGTAATAGAGTGCACTCCAAAAGGGACCAAGGCCATGTGTTTTAGACAACCACAATGTACATCTGCCCTCGTCATGGCAGCTGTGTGGTGCAGCACACGAGGCTGGGATTTTAGTAGGCGACACTCAGTAAGCTCTAACCTTCAAGCACGACAGAAAGCGCCATGTTGTCGTCAAGCCTGACAGACTGTGATCCAGTCCGGCGGCCGTAATGCTCGGCACGTGAGAAGGGATGTGACTTGATCTCTGGCCACTGATTATCGACCATCACTTGACCAAATTCGTCTGCAGACAGAATGCAACAAACTCTCTTCAAATTGCATGTAAAATCGATGGTTAAATCGACCACTGGCTTCAGTCAATAAGAGAAGTTAGGCTGAACAAAGCTCTCATTATACAGAGAAAGTGAGTTGTGCAGACAAGGCGATGTGGAAGATAACACTGAGTGACATTTAATATCATCAGTTAATGAAAAGATGATAATACAGTTTAACTCCTGATAATGTACAGACGCGCTTTCTGTGACATTTAGCATATCTGAGAACATGTAGATAGTTTGTGGGGCACATTCAGTGGCACACACACACACACACACACACACACACACACACACACACACACACACACAAGACCTTTTTCCTTCATATTCATGCAGTCTTACTTTGTGCAGGCCCACGGGGGGAAAAAAACAAAAAAAGAAAAAACAGGAGAATTAATGCGTTCCTTGACATTTGATCCAACCCTCTTCCCTGTGTCAGCAGAAATCCAACTCCTCATCACTTTGCTGCAGAGTTTAGTAGTCCTCAGTCTCTATTACTGATGCTGTCACTTCCTATGTCCACGATCTGCTGCATCGGAAGCTCCCTGATCAAAATGCTGCTGCCATCGGCACTCTCCGACTAAGCAGTGCAGGTAAAGGCTAACTGGGGCGTCTCCAGACAAAACGCTGATTGTATCCACAGTGTTCTCACAGACTTGAATAGCAGATGCAGTGTTTTTAGTGTCACTAGAGTGCACTTCATTACCGTGAGAGTTCATACCAAGTTTGAGGTTTATTGACTGTCACTTAAAAGGCAACACGTCTGCACTGCATTCTGATCTTCTGAGCTTTACATCTGTCTGAGCCTTTTCTAAGATGGATTACGCCCTGTTTGATGGCTCGACATCAGAGCTAAATGGCAAGTCTGGAGAGAAACGCTTGTCTTTTATCAATTAGAGGCTGACATCAAAAACCTGACAGCTACCTTTGATTTGATTCCTCAACAGATGAAATTTTTTGTCATTAACCGCCAACGCGGCTGCACCAGCGAAGAATCTTTATTTACATCACAGAGTCTGTGTGTTGCATTGTGACTATATACCTGGTTATATGGGTCACAATACTGACATAAAAAGTCGGTATGCCCACTGTAGTAATTAAACTTTGTTTGCGAGTGAATCTCATATCACCAGTTAAATGTTTCTATCACCATGACAGTGTAATGCTGTGCTCAGGAAATCAGTTGTGCGCTATAAACACATGATTGCTCACTCTCTGCTTCTCTCTAACACTAATCACCATCGCTGACAGGTGCACTGTCGCAAGACTGTAATTTTCCACATCTACAAAAAGTGACATTTAGTTACCAAAGGCAAATTAATGGGTTTGACTTTTTCACTTCATGAGAGAAATTTTTAAAGGCTCTTTGGAGGTACATAAATTTCCAATTCACAGGCAAAAAAAACTGTGGTAGACAGTAACTATAGTGTGCTACACTGTAGATATAAGGAGTAATTCTGCATGTAGCTTTGGCAATAATCTCTCATTGCAAAGGGAAGCAGTGTTGTACATCTATTCAAATCAACTGCTATTCAATTTTAGTTATATAGCACATAATATATATAGACGACCTGCTATAAGCAAGCACATGCCGACAGTGGGAAGAAAGAAACCTCCAGCAGAATCAGGCTCAGACAGGACAAAGATACACTGTGGAGCCAGAGATGAATAATAACTGATGGTTAAATGCAGAGTGGAGTATAAACACATAGTGAGTGAAAAAGGAAGCACTCATGCGGCCTTGGCCTATTGCAGCATAACGAAGTGGGTTCAATGTCACCTGATCCAGCCTTAACTATAACAAAAAGAAAGGTTTTAAGCTGATGTGGAATGAACGGTATTTCATGCTAGGGCTGTTTGATATAACGATATACATCAGATGACGATATAAAAACGTCTATCGTTTCATTTTACGCTATCGTTTATTTCGTGGTGTCGCAAAATAAACTTTACGGCAATATTTTTTCATCGTTTTGATGGTCACTGTAGTGGCTATATGAATTTCTTAAAGTTCTCTCTTTCTCTTATATTTAATATAACCACACTACGGACGGACAAGCGACTGTTTTTATTTGTCGTTAGCAACAATGATGGTAAAACCATCGCGTGTCCGCTTGTTTATTTTCCACATAAACCTTTCACAATAAAGTTCAAGATCCTGTTGAGACTTTTCAAAATAAACTGAATCATGTGAAAGAGTGTGCAGATGAGAGCCGCCAGGTGCTAAAAAATAAACCTTAGACGTTAGAACAGGCTTTTCCCCGCAGCACGCCGTGTAATAAATACTTACAAAGAAAACGGCGGCCGTTACAACTTATGTCTAAAAATGTATAGTTTAATGCATCGGTTAAAACACTCGACTCCAGGTACATGACGCCCAGCTGGAAACACTTCCTGCAAGACGAGCTGCCCGAGATTCACAGAATTTACAGAAAATGTTACATTTTTGTGATTTATATCATTATCGGGACGATAGATGTCTTATATCAGGATATGAGATTTTGGTCATATCGCACAGCCCTATTTCATGCTACTGGGAGCCTTCAAAGGTGAAACAGGAGCCTATACTGATCTTTGGTGATGTAAGATTTCTTTTTTTTGTCATCTGACCAACCTAAAGGCTTATTTACTGGTTTTGTTACTGTCTGACCATTCTTGTTTTTCCTCCAGTCTGACTTCAAAGCTGTGAGTACAGTTTTATATTAGGTGAAAAGAATCACGAGTACAACTACTAAGATAAGATTAACAAATTAAAATTTGTGTTAAAAAGCAAAAGACTATAGAACAAAGTAGAAACAATGTTTTGCTTACTGCACAGCCGCCTGAGTTAAAATGCTGACTGGAGCCACTGTGGCGTCCTGTAATTTGATTATAATGGACAGCTTCAAGCCATTTATAAAACACTATTTTCCACTGGCCAGGTTACAGTATAATTAAATACACAAACTCACTTAGTATTCAAGTCAATCAATCACGTACAGTCCAACCTGATGTAAATTACATTACCGAGTCCTCAAAGCAAAACATGGATGATGCCTGAATGAGTGACTCACAGACACACTGTTGCAACATTTTTCAAGGTCAGTCCAAGGAGAGTCAGTGTGCAGCATCAGGGTGGCAGCCTGTAAATCGTGATTGGATCAGCAGGCCTTTATGGGGGGTTAACACATCCCTGCATGCACTCTACTTCCCTCGCCATTCTCTTCCCCTGCATACTTAAGTAATCGAGTGCAAGCTCCTTTTATGTCGATCAAAAGTTCGGAGCTACCTACAGTCAGCCGACAATTTCTCCTTATAAAGGTCAAGATTCATCAGGGGGTCAATGTCAGCTGAAACATCTGGTTAAGTATATCATTGCCAGCAAGTCATTACAAGCTTAACTAACATGATGAGGCATGAATGAGGCATGCTTTATATATATACTTGAATGAGGATAGAGGTTCAGTCCTGTCATCACTGTACAAAAGTTTGTCAAGGGCAAACTGTGCATACAATGAGAGAGTGTGTGGTGTGGCAGGTAATAATAAAGGTGTTTACTTTCTTTATTGTTTGGAATTGTTTGTCATGAGTCACCGAGTGACAGTGCCACCCAGGCAAGCATCTTTCCACGATGTGTCACCGTAACGTGACGTCCCACACAGTATATTTGGCACACTTCCCGACCAAACCACAGCGCTGTATTCATTCTTTAACTTCTGGGAAATGTGTGGACAGATTTGGCAAATATCTCTTCAGGTTAGCCATTTTGCCTTTAACCAGTCCAACTCATACTGGGGTAATTTCATTGCAGCTCCCACTGAAAGCAATTAGAGGTCCGGTTGTGTCATGTTGTCTCTCCGAGATCTCTGTGTGCGCTACCGCCAGCACTGACACTTACTTCCTGTTCCCATCCCGGCAGTTTCTGAAAAAAAAAACCAAAAAAAAAAACCTGGAAGGCAGCTTGAAATGATGACCTGACATGACTGACAACCAAGGGCGGACCTTGTGTCAGTCAACACCTCCACAGCCCGGGATAATAATACTAAGTGACTCCTGGGATCAAGCTAAGGCTCTGCTGTTTTTAAGAGAATGTACTGCAAACAGATTCACATGATTCACATAAATAAATGTTTGTCATTAATATGTGAGCAAGTGTGAGAGCAGAAGCCTAATTTTATTGTTACCTTTCGAGTGTGTGTATCCCTACTGATGACATTTAGATGTGAAAAGTTACAAAGATGAGGCAGCCTTGAATAAATAATTTTTAAAAAAGCCAGAAACATGGTAGCAAAAGCCCTTTTCCACCTACACTAGTTCTACTAACTGCAGGCAGGAGTCATGCATGAAACTTTTTTGCTTGGAGAAAAGACAAAAATAGACAAAGTACGAAACGTAAGACTTCTGTGCAAAGGTTGCTACAAAAAGGGTTGTACTTATTCTGAAGCTCTGAAATGATCATAATAGAAAACTGATGTGTATTCACTTTTTTTCCCTTTTTTTTAAAAACAGGATTCATTGATATGCAAAACTTTCCAACTGGCCATAGTCTGTACAACAACTGATGAATGCCAATATATTGTATGCGCAGTGCATGCAGCTATGCCCTGAGGCTGCACACACCATTTCCGACGAAAGCAATCATGGGAGGGATGCTGCGGATTAATAATACAGAATTGCATTATTTTGTTTTAAACCGGAAAAAAACAGGAAAAGGACGCTTCTGTTTGCGTTAAACAATTACAAATACACTAATAGTACATGGCCATTGTGCCTTCTGCCCATAAAACATATTTACTGACACTGCTTTTAAGCACCAATTGGACAATCAGTCAACTACCAATTGGCAAAGTGATGTACAGCTGACTTATATACACATTCTTTGGATGTGTGTTGGTTATCCCTCACTTGCCCTTCTGAACTAAATCAGGAAGCAGACTGGCTGTTTGTTAGAAGTAATGCAAGCTCTAGCCATGCATCTCTCTGATCTGTTCAGATATCCACACAGATGTGGTGTCCCAGATATTGATGATAAACCAATCAGCAATCAGTGGATCAAAGCTGCAAGCAGGAAACTGATAAGGCAATTTCCATATAAGTTAACTAGCTAGCTGGATTCATTAAACTTAGATACAGAAATATGGTGAATGACACACGGACAACAATAACTTTGATTAAGATTTTTTTGTCGTTGTTGTAAGCTACATGTTCCTAACAGCTACAGGTTTCGCTGCCGGTTCAGTTGGCCCAAAAAGGAAATGAGGTTTGAGTGCCATATCCATGTGTCTCCACCAAGAAAATATAATAAAAAGTCAAAGGAGGTGCAGCTCTTCTCTTTATGGAGCTCCATGAAGCATGTGTACCATGGCAGATTTTAAATAAGTAACCCAAATTCATAACTGTGGTGCGTCGCTTCATAAACGTTCCCATCCAGAATGAAAGAC
Organism: Maylandia zebra; assembly: GCF_041146795.1. Lineage (NCBI taxonomy): Eukaryota > Metazoa > Chordata > Actinopteri > Cichliformes > Cichlidae > Maylandia > Maylandia zebra. The sequence goes on along the minus strand of NC_135177.1, from coordinate 17,583,922 downwards.
TCAGATTAACGGCGCTCCAGTTGCATTTTAATGAGCATATGTAAACACAAACAATCAAGCTGTGGAGATTTTGCACTCTCAGCTTATCTACAACAATGAAACAGAGAAGGGAGCACTGAGCAAAGACACCATCACAAGCACTCAGGATTTACAGCTCTGCCTCTGGTGCACACTCTTAACTCCATCAAAATCGAAGGTAATCGGCTATTTAAACATGACTGTGCGATTAGAGTTTAATAAAAGCATTTTACAGGCATGCCAACTTTTTAATTACAGCTGTTGGAAATGACTCAGTGAAAGAAAAAAAAAGGAGAAAACCATTATTAAAAACACACACGAGTAAAGCCACAAAAGCGTTCAGGGATCTCTGACAGGCACACAGGAGCCACTTTACATCTCGTTCAGCAGTTTAGCTGAGGAAAAATGCTTTGTTTCGTATTCAGCAAAAAAGTGAATGAGATTTTGTAGTGTTTGAATTTAAAGATGGCATCTTTTTTTTTTACAGCTATTCCGAGCATATCCGTGTCATCTACTGTGCTGACACAGCTCCCAAAAGACGGAGGGCCGGTTTGGTTTAATCATCCTCTCAATGACAGCGTGATGATCAGACACAGTGTAAGGAGACACGTGGACGTGACAGCGCCCAACACATTATCCTACAGCTTTCTTACTTCTCAACAAAAAGTTCACACTGTAAATACATTCGTTCGTGCTGACACATTGTCCAAAAAAAAAAAAAATCTTGGTAATTTACATTTCAAAGTGTGACAATGAAAATGTTGCAGTAATCAATATTTTACCAGGCCACTGGCAACTTTTCTTTTTCAGTGCAAGTCGAGACTTCAGAAGAAAACGATGACCTAATCTCTAATCACAGGGTTTGTTGCCACCAGTATTAATTCCCATATGGGACCAGTGAGTCTGTGTGTAGTATGCAAGTCAAAAAGTTCTCAGATGAAAACCTTTTTCAGAGCTGTTATAGCTGATCAATCCTGACCAGTTTATTGAACTAAACCAGCGATCCCCAACCTTTTTTGCGCCACGGACCGGTTTATGCCCGACATTATTTTCGCGGACCGGCCTTTAGGGTGTCGCGGATAAATACAACACAATCAAACCAGTAGCGGTACCAAAAAAAGAAGATTTGGTCATAACACACGGGAAAAGACCCAGGGAACCGAGCTAATGATAAAAACGCCAAAAAAAAATAACGATAAAAACCTTGAAAACCATAAATTTCACACACGAGCCTCAACTCTCGCGACCCGGTACCAAACGGCCCGGTGTTTGGGAACTGCTGAACTAAACCTGTATGAACCTCTCTGAACTGAAGCACTCTTGGATAATTTTATTAAAAAGTTTTCCTTTTTTTCTTTTCAGATTATTTTTATTCAGTATCAGTTTATTTATTTTTACGTGATATATTGTTTTTTACTATGGATGGGATAAAAAAGACTCTTGTTATATACACTGCTTAAAAAAAATTAAAGGAACACTTAGAGGGAAACTGTAAACAAATCAGAGCTTAATGGGATAAAAAAAAGAATCCTGCTGGATATCTATACTGATATGGAGTGTGTAATGTGTTAGGAACAAAAGGACCCCACATCCTTTGACAGATATGAAATAGTCCTGTGTTTAAAACATCTCACTCATTAAATTCTTTGTCTTTTGTTCTAGAAAAAGGCTTTCCACATGGATATTTCGCCATACACTGATACACTTCCTGTTGAAGAAATACATTAATGGGGCAGCCATTTCTCCACAAGACCTCCCTTGGTTATTGAGCTGCAAGCTCTGAAAACAAGCCTGCACATTATAACCTTATCGATTGAAAATGCACTATTAGAAATCCTGGGATTAATTATTCAAAGGGAATTAATTAGCACTTTCAGAGGGGAGACTGAATGAGCTGCTGTGAGTAATCAACCCAACACAAGAGAAACGTAAACCAACCCAGAGCTATGAAGCGTAACACACGGGATTGAAACATTAAGAGAAAGAACCAAAAACATTCTGCTTCATGACACCTAAACCATTTTACATAATAGCTTAGCAAGGTGACCACTTCTACCTCCCATTCAACATCAAGAAAAAGCCAGAGCGATAAATGATTTATGCAGACCGTACACTACCACACGCCACATTAAAAATACAAAATGTACACACAACCGAGGGCTACTGTAAACTGGGCTTTCTAAATTTCCCGCTGAAGCTGTTTACACTATTAGCATAGATTTGTTAAGTGGAAATACAAACTATATGAATATGAGCTCAGATACTGTATCCAAGATGAGAGACTGCAACAGAAAAAAAAGAATCTTTTTTTTTTGGTGATTTTTGACCTGAAATCAACCATTACCTTTCTTCGCGTCAAAGTCATGTGTGGATCATAGCGGAACAGAAATGTCAGCCACTATCAGCACAAACCATTTTAAAATGCCGAGATTTCCCTGTGTGTGCGTGTGTCTGTGTGCGTGTGTGTGGTTTTTTATGACCAAATAAGAATTGATCAAAAGTGACATTGTGCCGACCTTTTGGTGTTGAACATCTTGGCAGAGTCTTCTTTCTCCTGCTCAGAGGCTTTGGGAGGTCAGGGTTTGATGCTGCCCTTTGAAACCTGCAGGAAGCACACAAACACACACATGAGTACAAAGCAAAAAGACAGAGGCAGGGGAGAGAAGGAGATAACGATGAGATTTTCAGCATCACAGTCGAGCCCCCCCCACCAAGTTGTCTGAAAGCCTTGGCCACGCTGACCTCAGCGGCCTCCATCAGCTGGCCTCCGACTGAGCGATTCAAATTGACTGGGCATGGCAGGAGGGAACAAGCAGAGCAGAACTGGGCCAACATGACAAAGACAATGCATGGAGTCAAATGGCAGCTTTAATAATTATTCGCCTTACCCCGCCACAACAAAACCCATTTAAAGCAGAACGGCATTAATTTGCACTGAAGCTCAACTGGAACAACAAGGAACAACTAAAGTATAATTAAAGGGGGGGGGGCTATAATTATCTATCTCTGTATATCTTTCTTGACATATATATATATATATATATATATATATATATATATATATATATATATATATATATATATACAGTAAATGTGTGCGTGTGTGGTTATATAGACAAACATTTTACATGTGATTAAGTACGGTAAGAGATTTTGTAATTGCATCTCCAAACTGAGTTTCTCTGTGTCTCTCATATACCGTGCCATTACTACCCACCACACTGGTAATATCTGACAGGTTAGCCTCTGCTCTTTTATGTAAAGGTTATCAGAAACTGTGGAGGATGTAAATGAAGATAGGGTTCAATAATTAATGCCAAGGTCTATACAGGCCTCAGTTCTCACCCTCTGCAGTCTGTAATGAGACGAGTGGAGATGAGCAAAAAAAAGGAGGGAGGAGCAGGGAAGCGATTAAAGGGGCCACCTCAGTCCTATCTGGCCTCTCTCGCCCCTCTATCACTCAGACATGCGGGCATGTGCGAACATGCACTTCGACTCATTTATAACAGCTGAAGGGTGTTTCCTCCCTCGTACACGTTGGCGAAGAGCAGCGGGGTGTTGAGCGAACAGGCAGAAAGGTTAACAAAGTAGTGTGACACTGGAAACATCTGATAATTCATTCAGGTGACATGGAGACAGTGGAAGTACCCGGGTCTGTGACTAATCTAAGGCTGCGCCGCGGCCAACTTTGTTCCTTCCAGGATTCGTAGACGCTCTGAGCATGGGCACAAAGCCACGAGTAAAAGTGATTCTTATTATCATGTCTGGCAGACCGAGCTTGCAACAACATTATTTGAGACAGCGTCCTGTTAATTGCTCTGACAGTGTAATATTTTCAAACGATGTAAACTTCTATAATGCAATTAAGAAAATGAAGGATTAGACTAGTGTCACTGTTAGAAGCCAAACAAAACAGACAGTAATTCAGATAAGGGTAAATTCTGTCACCGGGCTTCCACAGCATCAGAAAGTGGCTCAAGAGCTTCACATGAAAAAGGCTAAGGATCTGTAACCATCCCAAAGATTCCAAGTGGACATGTTAAAGCCTGCTGAACTCAGTTCAACCTGCTGCTGGAACCACAGTATAAACGGAGTTATCACTTATTGCATGTCCCAAACATGACAGCGTCACAGCTTCTGAAAGAAGCACTTGAGTGTCGTTTTTAATGGTTGTGCACATCCCACTTCTTGTAATATGGTGCACGCTGCAAGTTCTCCATGATGTGATACATAAAGGTATGAATTACAGTATGGACAGAGTTCACTGCTAAGTTGAAAAAGATAAGACATATTTGACAAAGCTTTGGAAAAATCTCCACGACTGCTTTGCTTCCTGTTTCATCTTGTTCTGATTTCTACTACACTATTAAACCTGTGATTTTTTTTTTCTGAGCAGCAACAAGCAACAACCATTGTTTAGACCACTGGAGCAAGTGAAGGGCACGCCCAGTACAACAGCAAATGATGTTGAGTACATTATGTCAGGTAATGGCACCGTGTTGGCTATAATAGGGATACAGATGAAACCTACACACTGCCTAAAGCACATAAACAAATTTGGGTTAGGCTGAGGTCTATGTAAGATGGCAACTTGCCACAGCTGAAGCTACCCAGTGAAAGCAGAGTTACAAGAGGAGCTTTTCCTTGTCTGCCTTAACTGCCTTATGACTTTTAGTGACACCCCACTTTTCATGTATAGGGTTTAATGTGATGTCGGCCCAGCCTTTACAGCTATAACAGCCTTGAATGCAACTGCTAAGCCGTGAAAACGTATTCCAAGAAGCTCTTTACGCCGTTGTTCCCAGTCACTTTCACTTTGTTATAATACCACTAACAGCTGGCAGTGGAATATTTAGTAGTGAGGAAATTTCACAACTGGACTTGTTGCACAGGTGGCATCCTATCACAGTATCACGCTGGAAGTCACTGAGCTCCTGAGAACAACGCATTCTTTCACATGTTTGTAGAAACAGTCTGCATGCCTAGGTCGTTGATTTTAAATACCTGTGACCGTGGAAGTGATTGGAAAACCTGGATTCAAGGATTTGTATGGGTAAGTGAAGACGTTTGGCAGTATAGTGTATGTTAATGGGAAATATGCCAGTGTGAAAAAAGCTGAAATCATCCTTTGACAACCTTTGACAACCTACTTGAAAGCTAGCACATTTAACTTTGTTACTCATTCTGCGCAGTGTCGCTGCAATAGGAGAAAACGAGTTTGCAATTAGAGCCAAATATTAGAATTACACGCTCACTTGTAAACGTGAACACATTTCGTCCTGCCCACGCCCTTCTGAATAAGCCACCAAAAAGAAAAGAAAATCTGCTGAGGAAAACAGCACGGCTAATGTCAGTTTGGAGGCAAACTAGCCAATTAGTCTGTTAGCTGCAGCTCACTGAACAGCATATAAACACACCAGAAAATGTCACTTCAGCCTGTTTAGATGCTGGTGTGGTCCTTACTCTTCAATCCCATCGTCTACCAATGACTCGCAGAACAACTTCGTTTACTTTGTCTTCTGTTCCCCTGCTGGGACTCAGCCTGCTTGCTGCTGCCAATCAAACGGAGGCAGACACACCTACCCAGCTGTGGAGACACAAAGAGAAAGTTTCTAATAAAAAGCCAGCGTCTTTTTTTCCCCCTTCCTTTCTTTCATATAGTTTCTTCTAAACAACCCGACTTTGGACTGCATGCTTTTAAACTGACAAAATGTCAGTCTCACATTGGTACGAGTAAAAAGGTTGAGATAGCTCAAGCCAAAACTGTGTGGTGACTGATGCTACGACAATGCATCAGTGTTTTTTCTACCAGCTGTACTTCCAAAACATTTCATACCATAAACGCAGCAGGTGGACACTAATAAAAACCTTACCACAAAGGGTTGCAGGTACATGCACAGTGAAAGGCAATTATTTTAAAATATTTCATTTCATTAAAGCAAACTGTTTATCTAATTTGAGAGAAAAAATTCAGAGCCCAGGGAATACAGGCAGATAATTTCAAAGAGTCCCGCAATTGCCTTCCCCATTGCTGTTAAAATGTGACTCATCCTCGCATTCGTCACAGTGTCGCAGGGCCTTAAAATGATTACAGAGCACCTCACCAAACCCTGCGCTGCCCTCAGAAAAATAACAAACCGCTGAGCTTTCGAGGGTCGACAGTAAAAAGACAAAAACTGAAAATGTTAGATTTTTTTCTAAGTGTGAGGCCAGCTTCAAAGCCACACTAATAAGTGTCCTTTTATTTAAAGCAACATATTATATAACAAGAAAAGAAACAGGATGCCAGTATGAAATTCAGATAAGGATGAATTAAAATGGACCCAGCATTTCTTTTTTGTGAGCTGTGAACATATTGAATATCTAAATGAAGCTCTTTTTTTGTATTTACATTTTCTAAAGCCTGTATGTTGATGCTGATGATGCAGACCCTGTTGTTGTCACAAGCTAAGGCCGGCACAAACTGGTGGCTGGCAACAATTGTTCTTCACCAGGGGAGCTAACAATTATGTCCCAGCAGTAAGAGTACCAAATGTGCACTAGGAGAAGGAGTTCTTTTTACTGAACCATGCAAAGACTTACTGTTATCATTAACAGATTTGATTTTGTATCAGTCAACAGCATCAAATTTCAAATCAGTTTCAGTACAGCTTTAAAGATAACTGTAATAAATTAATTTAATATGTGGTGTTGATTTATTAAGAAATGCAGATAAACATTACTTAGTCTTGGGGTATGTAAATAAGGAAATCACCAGTCATTGAAATGAGACGTAAGTTTAAAATAGTTTATTAGGCAAACTAATAATAATAGAAATTATAATTTTCTTTTGTAAAGACCTGTGAAATATTAAGTACAGACACACCCATAAACAGTACATAAACGATGGAGGTAGCCACTTTGACGTCATTCAATTCAATTCCAATTTTTATAGTGTCAGATCACAATAACAATCACTTCAAGGCACGCGATATTGTAAGGTATCGGCCCTACAATAACACAGAGAAAACCCCAATAATCAGAGGAACCCCTGTTAGCAAACACTTGGCAATAGTGGGAAGGAAAAACTCCCTTTAACAGGAAGAAAAGTCAGTTTAGGCATGAGAGAAGAAAACTGATAAGTAACATGATACATAATACCAATGTGAAGCCATAAGCCACAACATTGAATGAGACAGCAAAACAGTTGACGCTGTCTTTTCTAATAGGCCAATATGAGTCAACAAGGAAGACTGTGATGTTCAGCTAACACACTGTAAGTGATGATCATGGCGTAGACCTTTTACTCACGTTAGCTAATTATAATATTTAGTCTATCGTTATCCAAGACGAACATATATGCTCTTAGGTTAGCTTTTCTTCAAGTTGATAATGCCACCATAAGAACCTGTAGCCACATTAAGCTAAATTCACTAAAGATTATTAGTGTGGATATTTTCTGCCACCAGTGCATGAACAGACACCACAACAATGCAAGAATGGAGCCATGTGGCTTCTCCTGGCATGAGTGGACCTCATCTCCTTCTATCTCTATGGCCAGAACCGTGTTTGAAAATGTTTTCCTGCCGAGCTTCATTAAGTCAGCCTTGTGTTTCAGCTTAATTGTCTGGCCATGCAGAGCATCCTGACAAACACTATCAGCATCCAAGCATGTAATGGATTGAGGCGAATCCCTCGGACTGACAGCAGGAGAGCGGGTATCCCTACTGCTCAGACCTGCACTTCTGCTGAAAGCCGCCGACCGTAAACCATCAATGACACGGTGGCGATGTGTTCGACATAACACAGGAAGCTTTAAGCTTGGGGGCTGACACAGCCGCTTTACAAAAAACAAAGATGAGCTAAGCACGTTTTTCAGCACATTGTTTAGACAGCCATCATGCCAAATGGTTCCCAGCAAGGCCACAGCCTCACTGTATAAATCCATTCTATTGTTAATGCAAACTCTCCGTGACACTCGCTCTGCGAATGACTGATGAGATGAAAAGATAAAGACACGAGCCAACATGGTTCCTGGATAAAATCCAGAGTGCGAGCAAGAGTAGTAGAAGATCGATCAGGGTGCAGGATTAGCTGGGCCAGCATGCAGCTAAATCAGTAACAGCTACAAAGATGCACAGAGGAAAGAAAACAACTCAAGCACTTGCCACATAAATACAGCAGGTATTTTAAGCACTGCACATCCCTGTTCTTTTTCTAGTACCTCAGAAACAAACACTTCTGCTCCATTCATATCGGAGATAATGTGCTCATTTTGTTTTTGGTCCTTTTTCAACTCCTGATTTGGACATTTGACTTAAACACAAGGCATAAGTGTATGAACAGCATGTCTAATGTAAGCTTAATGATATGGTGAGTTAAAATCCAATTTAGGCCAACCAAAATTAAAATCTAAGTACAGTAGCTGCAGTGGCATTTCAATCAAGGCCCGATTTGGTGCAGTGATATGACTCATCTTCCCTTCTGCTCCCCTCTCTGGTCCCTCTGGCTGTCCCATTGTCTACATCTCTCCATTGTTTAAATCTCTCTCACCCTCTGGTCCCTCATTTCTCCTTTTTTCCCCAGTTCATTTTCTTGGCTGTCTGGCAGCGCACGCAGAGCCTGATTGCAGTACGTTTCCTGAACTAATAGGGGTCACATTAGCCTGGCAGGAAACACAATCCTATTATGGAAATGCTCAGTCAATTACTGGGCAAGGAATAAACACCCTCTCTGTCATTTCTGACTATCATATTTGTGTTGGGCTAATGGTAGCAATGCACGGCTGTTATCTTCTCGATGGCGTCTTATCTGCATCTCCCGGAGGAACACAGGCATACGTTTGAGGACTGCGTCATTGCTGGAGCTACGCCGGATCTGCCTGCATGAGAGCTTTTCCCCTTCAAACCAAACATCTCCACGAGAATTTTTCCAGCCACTCGCCAGCCGTGAGGGATAATGGAGTCATTATGTTTCATGTTCATGTAATAGAGCTCCATTATTGATGCTAAAAGTGACAACTGATTGTATCTGATTCTGAGTGCCTTTCACTTAATTAATCATATTGATTTACACCAAAAAGATGAAAATATTATAGAGAAATAATTATTAAGCTAATAGCTTTGACATGTTTAAAAGCTCCCTGCAGCTAATACGTTTGAGCTCTTTAGTTTAATTTAACTTATTCTACCCTATAATACAGCACTGGGAGTCTCATTGTAGCCTGAATTATAACGGATACGTATTTCAATGCTCTGTAAGCTAAACTATGCTTATGAAAATCCAGCTACAGGGAAATATAGCAGGTTATAAATGTTTCCTAAATTACTGCTTCTCTCACACACAAGTTCACACTGGGCAAGCTCTTTTTTTTTCTTCGTTAGACTTTTGTCTGCCATGAGATGTCACAAAAACTGCATGGAGGAGCAAACTAACGTTTTATTACAGTAAGATAGTTCTGAATTGCCACTGGGCTCAAAAGCAAAATATATGCTTATTTGGTAAGTACATGTATGCTATGCCAGAAGAAGAAGACTCAGAGAAGGAATAAATTGATAATTTTGGAAATTTGTTTCATAGCCAAAGGACAGCAGATTAGATTCATACCAGTATCAGAACTGTGTTACGCATGAAGCGAGATTTCAGAGGCGGAGCACAGTAAAAGTTGTTCATTTAAAATAGCAGATATTGCCAATATTGAGATTTTTGAGTGAGTAATATTGAGTAAAAACCCCAAATACTGATATATTGATCATATTTTCTTTTCTATATACACACTTGAGCTGCACAAGTAATCAAATTTTAATCTTGATTAAGATTTTGACTTGACTCGAGCAATACCGAAAGTGTGTGCTCCACCAATAGAACTCAAAGCAAAAGCAAATCAAGCTCTCCCTAAATCACCCCCTGATCATACACCAATCACAAGTGTTCCCTGCACCACATAGCTTGAAGTTTCCCGGACCAGTAACACCACGATAAAGACAGATGTACAGCAAGATTCAAATGTCTGGCACAGCTCTCCTTCTGCATGTCCCCCTTCGCTACATCCGCGAACCTCGTCTTTGGTCTTCCTCTTTTCCTCCTGCCTCAGCTCCATCCTCAACATCTTTTGTCCAGTATATCTACCATTCCTCCTCCAGCACATATCCAAATCATGTCACTCTAACTTCATCTCCAAAACACTCAACCTGAGCAGTCCCTCTGAAGGTACTCATTTCTTTTTTTTTTTAATATATTTTTATTGATTTTATAATTGAGTAGCATACAACAATCACCTTCAAAAAGAACACAATAGAAGGTGAACGGCAAGTCAACAAGGTGGTGATACATCATACATAAATGTCAAGACAGAGTATACTTCAATTAAGGTTGTCCATCAGGCTAACGACCGGTTGCCAAATCTTATCAAACACACTCTCTCGGTTAGACAGGGTAAACCTGATTTTTTCCAGATGGAGTACATTTCCAAATGCTCTCAACCACATTTCGAAGGTAGGGGGTTTATCAGACTTCCAGCAGAAAAGTATCAGCTTTCTAGCCACAAGTGTGGTCATTGACACAACCTGCATCTCCGTCTTGTCCCTTGCCCATCCCAGTTCACACACCCCGAACAACGCTGCAAAGGGGGTACATGGGACCACCCTGCCAATGGCTTTGGACAAAAAATCAAACAGATGATTCCAAAAAGGCCGCAGCCTTTGGCATTGAAAGAAAAGGTGAGATAAAGTTCCTCGACCACTTGAACACTTAACACAGAGGGCTGAGACGTTCTTATATATCTTTTCCAGTTTAGTGGGAGAGAAGTGCAACCTATGCACAACCTTAAATTGGATCAAACAGTGTCTAGCATTTACAGAACTACAATATACATTCTTAATGCACTCTTGCCAAAGATCATCAGGAACATCCACCCCCAGTTCTTCCTGCCACTGCTCCCTAAAAGTATCAGAGGAAGGACTGCACATATCCAGTAAGGCCCTCTAAAAGCGGGACACAGCACCTCTAGTATAGGGCTCAAACGACATGAAGCTGTCAAGCACTGGGCTTCGAGGAATCAGACCGTATCGTGGAACAGATGCTTTGATGAAATGTCTTAACTGTAAAAATCTGAAAAAATGTGAATTAGGAAGATTAAATTTCACCCTCAGTTGTTGAAAAGATGGAAAATATCCATTAATGTAAATATCTTTGAGAGAACAAATCCCTCTTCCCTGCCATGACACAAACGTGCTGTCCTCCAGCCCAGGCCTGAAGGCATGGTTGTTACATAGCGGAGCATCCAAATACATTTTAGGAGCCTTTACTGTGTCCAATAGTTGGTTCCAAACCTTAATTGAATTTTGAACCACAGGATTTCTGCCATATAGTGTATTCTTCACTTTTATCGGGCTATTAAGCAGGGCCGGGAGACAAGTACTCATTTCTAATCTTGGTCATTCTGGTCACTCCCAATGAAAGTCTTCACATCTTCAGATCTACACCTCCAGCTTGGCCTCCCGTCTTCTTGTCAGTGCTACTGTCTCCAAACCATACATTACAGCAGGTCTCACTACCATCTTGTAAACCTTCCCTTTCACTCTTGGCACTCTTCTTCGGCCACTCCAACATCTTCCATTCACCTCTTGTGCACCATCCATTACTTTTGACAGTTGATCCCTGGTATTTTTAACTCATTTTACCTTCACTACCTTTGCTCCTTGCATAGTCACCTTCCCATCCATCTCCTCTCACTCACAAAAAATGTATTTAGTCTTGCTTCTACTTACTTTCACTCCTCTTCTCTCCAGGGCATACCTTGACCTCTCCAAGCTCTCTTCCACCTGCTATCTACTCTCACTACAGATCATAAATTCCACTGCCCTTCCTCCTATATATCTCCATACCTCCATAAGTATGTCATCTGAACTAACCTCCTTTCAACCCTCTTCACAGTGCCCTGACTTCCTCCGTATTAATCCTCTGCACTGCCTGATTCAATAACTGTCCTTCATCCGTCCTCACATCATCATGCACTATTTAGAAATACTTGAGGTTTGATGATGAAGTTAACCAAGAACAAATCATATCCAAAGCAACACAACTAACTTATACAACCACCTGGAAACATCACATTGCAGCACCATTCAAGCATGAAGGCCAAGAAGAATAATGGCTGCTACATCAATCATCGAACATCAGCTCAATGCGTCCACATATCCATCCAGCCCAATGATCACAATTAGAGTAGCATTCCTTTCGCCCAAAGATGTCAAAAGATGTGAGATAAAAAGGGAAATAGTCAACTTACTGAGCAAAATACATGATATAAAATAATTTTTCCAAAGTGGAAAAACCTGCAGCGTATACAAAATATCACAGAGAAAACAGACAGGAATCTCACATCTCTCACATGCATCGCTGAAGTACAATAAATGGATCGAAAGGATGTGAAAGCAGTGTTATATTTACATTACATTTATGTCACTTAAATCAATGAATAATCACGACAATAATCGAGAGAATCATTTTGGCCTCATGTGGGGCTAATACACACGTGCCCACATATATAGAGAGATAACGTATATTGTTGAGTGATATCAAGAAGCTGATGGGGTTATGGTTCATTTACTTCCAGTAAATTTCACAAACTACTTTGCAATTTACTGTGAAAACACTGCTTGACCTCGTACTAGTTTGCTCAGTTGAATCATAGTCGGCTAAGTGGCAAGTACTGCAAACAGTGTTGGAGCTCTTCACCATTTCTAAAATAGTATTTTTTCATTTTATTTGTTTTGGTATTATATTATGCTAAAAAGAAAAAACTTGCACAGGAGCTGCAAAGAAACAGAAAAAAGACAAAATCTTAGCAGCAAATTGGAACTGACAAATTGGTCAAGACTGTAATATAGTTGGCCTCATTGGTTGGTTGTAGCCCCCCAATCATATGCTTGAATCAACCTAACCATTTTTACCTCTCATAAAGACTTAAATGGTCACTGAAAAGTTTGATTTACAGAAATAGTAACAAATATTGTCATTTGAACCAAGCAGCAAAGTCATTCCTCAAGCCAGGGGGACGTTCCTCATAACATCCTTGAATTTGGGCACTCCACAGGCCTCTGAGAAAACAACTCAGAATCTCTTCTGAGTTCGGCATTTACACAAAATGAACCTCTGCTTTCCTGGGTTGATCTAGTTCTGCTTTTTGTGTGTGGGTAGGGGGGAGGGGCTTCACATGATGACGACAATTAAAATAAAAAGTATAAATAAAAAGAGAAAACCTCAGCTTTCCAGCAGTCTTGCTTGTGGCAAGGTATGTACAGGATCCTAGAACACTGTCAGTTCGAGTTAAGGGCATGCATGCATTTGGGTCGGGGACGGCTCCCTGCTGAGTCACCTCCCTGCATGATGTTAGGCTGACGGAGACAAATGCCCATAGAGTGTCAGTCAAAAGTGGCCCCATCCCCTTTGCTTTGATTCAATTAGCTTTCCAGCAGTGTCCCAAAGTGGAACCAAAGGCAATGTTCACTCAACTTAACCAGATTTTAGTTTGCTGACAGCATTGTCTTCCTCCCATCAAGTTATGTGGGGCCCGTTTGGTGATGTATGTCATCTGGCTGTCACATTATCACTCCATTCACGGGTACGGGAAAGGCGCTCAGAACGTGCCCTTAATTTACCTGGACAGCTATTACTATCATCAGCGTTGTCAAATCAGTAAGATTTGCAGATTTATCAGAAAATGTCAAACTGGGTAAAAAAAATGACAGAGCAAAGGATTCATAGCTGTCAAATCACTTTGATGGAAACGCACTATAAAATATCCTAAAGGGTGGTGCCACCCTCTTCTTTATCCTATCCATATAATCGCCAATGTGGGTCACAGGGTGGATGCAACACGGGCCAAGCAGCCTGAAAGGAGAGAGGAGGCTGGTTTGCTGCTCTTCTAAAGGGAGGAGGAAACATGAGGGGGTCACAGGGCTGAGTTCCTGTAGCTTAGCGTGGAAAATCCTCTTTAATCCTCCAACCAGTCCCATGGAGCTGTTTACTGTATGTACGTAACGCCATTATATTATGGAACCCAACCAAACACCCCCCTTGTGTACGCTACACCCTTTGCTTCCTCTTCATGCCCTCCCAAATGTTCACCTGTCTTTTTTTTTTTTATTTGTTTTTTTTTTTTTAATGTTTTTTCTTCTTATGGGTTTTTTTTTTGGGTTTTTTTTAAGATTATCATCATTAGACAGTGAGCCAGACATAAGAATCGCACAGAGAGTGGTGAGAAAAACAAATCAGCCTTCGGGGTATTTATACCAAAATGAGGGAGGACTAGAGGGGGGCCACTTTATGGCCTGCAGTGTGGCTGACTAATCACAGTTTTCTTTTAGATACACAGTAAACTCATTACAGATAACATAAACCACGTCTAGATGTAAAGAGAAGTTATTTCTAGCAAAGTGCATATAAAGCATCAAAGTGCCATGAAAGCGCCGTCCTGTTCAGGAGATTCCTGTTTGTTTTCGAAAACAATGTTTTAAATTATTTAAACCCACCAAGCTCCATAATGGAAGAATGTATTTTGTGAAAGCTTAAAATGAATTTTCAGCTAGACTCCTGGAATCACATTACAACACAAGGCAACAAATCATCTGTGTCACTGCCTTGTCATTATCTAATTGTCTTGTTGTGGACTGAGGACCATCTCCTTCCTTACCCTGTCTGTATCCCTCTGTTTATGCTCTCCAAAACCACACTTCCCTATTCTTCTAATGCAGACTGCTGGTACAGAACACCCAAAAAACTGAAAACACAGTAGACAATGTGAGTGCTTGCAAAATAAATTTAAAAAAAAAGCAGCCAAAAAAAGTAAGCAGGCAAAAATGTAATTCCTTGTTAAATATATCCACATTTAGCTAATATGTCTGTCATAAAACTTCTGATCCAAGAATCACTTGGTGATCCAGGATTGGGTGATCTTAGTTAGGATAATTGTATTTGTTCAGATCTTCAAAGAAAGCAGTCAGATTTGTTGCTTCATCATGAATAAGTGCATGCTCCTGTGGTCTTTGACAAAGGAAAACTGTCCATACTGAAAAGGTCAACTGTATTAATGATAAATTCTTTAATATTTCAAGCAAACAGCAGATCACCATAGACCAGGGAAGCACAAGTAAAATATTATTTAACCCTCTGAGGTCAAAGTCATCATATGTGCTAACCCTAAGCCTGGGCCTACCCCCCACTTTGGGACAGCACCAACCACTGCTAGCAAATGGTGCTTTGCAACATCTCATTAAAACAAATACCTGAATATCAAACACCTATTGACATGTTCAAAAATATAACACTAATATAAAACTAACGTGATTCAGAACATTTTTGTTTTTGTATGTATTATGCCATGTCATAAAATATAGAAAAAGCTTCTGTGTTATTTACAGTGAGATGTAACATAGAAAACATAAGCTTGGTTATTTTGTTGGCTTCAATCTATTTTTGTTTTGTAGGACTTATGCGCATGAAACTGTCAATAAAATCTAAAGAACTGAATCGTAAGGATTAAAAACTGGTATATAGTTTGAAGTTTGCACTATAAAACACAACTGTGATAACTGATGAAGTTATATGCACTAAAATATGAACTGGCTGATTTTGAAGGGTTAAAGGGGCTCTTCTGTCTTGTAGGACCAGCAGAATTACTTTGTTTAAAGCTTGTTTATTCTTCTTTTTAATATTGCATTTATAAGCAGGACACTTGAGTAGACTACAGAGAAATTTCAACACGGTAATAAACACAAACCAATTATTCCTTTTTTTTTTTTTTTTTTTTAGAATGGAGCACTGGCAGCCCCCTGGAATAATGAGTAAGGCTACGCCACAGGATCCCAACTGCATAACATTCACTTGCACTGATCACAACTGGTTCTACCCACATTGATGCAACATCATTGGTCATTTAATCCCGCCCATATTAAATAAACCTGCTTTATTCCTGTGACAACCAATCCAATAATTTCCAAAAAACAGATTACACACAAAAAATTGAGTAAATAATCATGCATCATAATTAGTGCTTCATAGCTAACGTTCTGCTTGTTTGAGTTACAAAAGGGGCCTATTATAATCTATGATGCTGTTATTGTACGTCCACCTCCATATTTGCATTGTTAGATTGCATGCTCTGTCCACCATGCAAACACTAAGTGTGTGTGTGTGATAGAGAATAAGGAAAAGCTTAATAAAGTAAAGAACACTGCAAAGTACTGTGCAGAAGTCTTTAGGTACTTCTTAATTCTTTATATTTTGCTGGGGAAATGGGAAATAAGTGCAGCTATTTATTGAAATATGCACAGAAATACAGTAAATAAGGCAAAAACAGAGTTTTGGGCTTGAAAGTCAATACTTGGTATGGCCACCTGTTTCTTCAACACAGACTGAACTGTTTTAGACAGCTTTCTGTAATTTCTTCATGAAGTAGTCTACATGAATTGTTCTACAGGCTTCTTGAATGATTTTTGTTCCTTAACAAAGCCTCCACTGTGTTTACAGATGGCTGTAGACACTCACTGTAGTAGATATGTTGCCACTGGTTTTCAGTCCACTTCTTGTGTATTTTGGCATACCTCAAATAGGAATAATTATCCAGGCTTCTTGAAGGACATTCAAAACTCTTCTTTCTTCCATATGCTATCAAGGTGATCCTGTACTCCTTCAATAATGCTGAGGTCCTGAATCTGGGAGACCAATCCATGACACATCGTTTTCCACTGTGTGTTTTTCTATCCAGGCATGCTTTTTGGACATTAGCAGTATGGGATCACTGTCATGTTGAAAAGTGGAGCTGTTGCTAAGATCCCTAACACCACTGTCTGAAATGCAACCCAAACCATAACAGAGTCTTCACCATGTTTTACAGATGGCTGTAGACACTCATTGTTAGACTTGTTGCTGTCGCTGCAAAAGATACTATATTATGCCTGTCAAACTGCATTTTGGTTAAGTGGCTTATATGGTTGTATGCAGCTGCATGTATCCTCATAAGCACCATAGATCCTTTAACAATTTGTAAACAGTAATAACACAGGTAAGGATGTGCACACATTTTGGGAAAGGAGATTTAAGAGTCTGTCAATCTAGACAAAGGGATTATCCACAAAAGATCATGCAAACTATCTAAACAGGTTAACTTTGATGACCGGCAACTGACTTCCTTGTGGCAGCACAGGAACAAGCTCTCAGCACAAGAGCAATAGTTCTGGGGTCTATCACACCAGGAAAGACCTCAGGTGCAGGCTGTGTAAAGATGCCTCTGAGACAATCCAGCATATAACAGCATGGTGCAAGATGCTAGCAGGCAGGGCATACATGGAATGGCATAACCAAGTGGTCGGCATAGTGTACAGGAACATCTGTGCCAATAAGGCCTGGAAGTCCCGAGGTCAAAATGGGAGAGGCCCCCTAGGGTGGTGGAGAATGACCAAGCTAAGATCCTGTGGGACTTCCAGATACAGACAGTGATAGAGCGATAGATGTAGCTATACCGAGTGACAGCAACATCTGGAAGAAGGAACATGAGAAGCTCAAGAAATGCCAAGAGCTGAGAGAAGAACTCGGGAAGATGTGGAGGGTGAAGGTAACAGTGGTCCCAGTGGTAATCGGAGCACTAAGTGCAGCGACCCCCAAGCTAGGTGAGTGGCTCCAGCAGATTCCAGAAACAATATCCGAGATGTCTGTCCAGAAGAGCGCAGTCCTAGGAACAGCTAAGATACTGCGCAGGACCCTCGAGTTCCCAGGCCTCTGGTAGCGGACCCGAGCTTGAAGAATAAAGACTTTCCCCAATGGCAATTTATTTTATGATTTAAAAAAAAAAAATCATAAAGACCTGTAGACACTCAGTCATTTCAGTATTTTTTTTCTTTGTTTGAGCTTCACATTATTTATTTCGTAACTTGGATTCCTTAGATTGGCTACTCAGTGTTGTGTACCGTTTATGTTTTAATACTCTGCTTCATGAGTTCTGAACAAAAATGATCAAGCTTCATAAAATATATTTTATATATTTCTTTAAATACTCGGCATAATAATAATTATGTATTCTTATTACCCAGTCATCAGAGTTGACCGATGATGACATCCGGGAAATAAAGGTTGTGGACCTAGATGCTGCAGTGCTGACAAGTCTAGGGAACAGTGACACAGAAACAACATCACTGGACACTGATACGGAGGAACAACCAGGCTTGCTGGAGCCCTTGACTGCTTTATTTAACACTCACTCAGGGAACTCTCACCACAGGAAATAAAGGTGAAAAGTGAAGAAACATTTCACAAACTTAAATGCAGCATCATCAATTTGAAACACTAGAATGCGTCCAGATAACACCACTGGCACACCCATCGGATCACACGTACTAAATTTCACCATGTGACCACAACGGATAAAAAAAGGAAAATTAATTATGGATATAATGCAGTACAACAAAACCAAGTTAAATGTCCCATCTGTTCTTTAGGGTGAAACCATGAAGGAAACAGCAGGACAACATTATAGTGAATGCAACAATACATTTGATATGGTGGGTTTTAATACCTTAAATCTGTAGGCTAAATCAGTGTTATTTAAGGCCCACTCTTAATTTCATTAGCAAAAGCCAGTAAGATGATCCTGCAGAATGATATTTTGGCAAATTATTTCTACACTGTCTGTGATTTTGTCTGTTATATTCAAAGATAAAGGAGGTAAGTCCTGTGAAAGAAAGCATTTGCCCCATTTTGCATTTAATAGTGGCATAAGAAAACGCAGAGTTTTTCAGCTCCTCTCTAAGCTTTGCATTTTCAGCTTGAAGTTTTTCTCCTGCTGCAGGTTCACACAGTCATTCTGAAGCTGAGTGTATCTCAGGTTTAGATCATCATATTCTCTCCTTGGGACTGGGATATCCTCTTCATCTTTAATACAGAAATGTGAAAAGTTAGGATATGCAGGCACAAGCTCACAACAAATTGGTTGATTCTAAAAAATATATATCCTTACCAGGATATTGATCCAGACAGTCACACTACACTGATTAATAGCCAAATAGCAAACCTGCTAATGCAGCTTACTTTAGATATTATTATTCATATAAAGCAGGAATTATAGTGTAACCAGAGTAGATAAATAACTTACCTGATGTAAATTGGCGCTACAAATGCGAGCATTTCTGATTGTGTCCTCAGTCCAGCTTTCGTCAACACGTTTAATGGCTTGCTACCACAGACGCCTCAGATTTCTCAGAAACAGCTGGGATCCCGTCGTAATTCTGTACAACTTCAACCCGCTGTTTAAAGAGGAGTGATTTTGACAGCCAAACACGCAACAACCCAACATTTTTATGATGATAACACTTTTAAATCAAGCTTTACAACTGTGTTGTTTCGTCATCCTTATCTGAATTAATGGGATGACGCTTTACCTCCGCTGCCAAAATGCACACGCATGCTTTTGATGACGTAGGCAGCAAAAGGGTCTATATGATGATAAATCAGGGATATTAAGGAACTTTACATTGAACTACAGTGCTTAGAAACCACAGAATCCCAGTGGAACCACTTATATGTGCACGAAGCCTCACAGGGTTATCGCCTACACCTTGACCTTTACATCACAGCATGCCCCTCAGGGTAAAAGCAGTCTGTGCTACATATAAGGGCTTATTTAAAAGTCTACTAGCAGCACTTTAAATAAGTCTTCCCAAAGAGTGCTTTCAAGAAACACTGTCTGATCTCATGTTAGCCTGTATTCTAAGGGTAGTGCAGAAGTTCTCAGTCTACCTGAGAGCTGTGTGCATTGATGAGCGTGCAGAGATAGAGGAGGCTGCAGTTGTTGTTGAGCCTCACACAGTTGAGAGATACCGAATTTTTTCGTGGCTATCTTGATAGACATCAAGCCTCGTCCCTCAGAGCTTCAGCTTATCAGCGCAGAGAAAAAAATAAATAAAAGATCAGAAAGCATAAAAGCGCAGTTTGATGCACTTGAAATACAGATAAGGATATATTTTTATTAGGAGCCAACTAATTGAATTTGTTTCTTTTTAAAACAGCATGTATGAAATCATTTCCACTAAGTGAATACAGTTCAGTTTCATCAACGAGAATCTCGATGCAGTAATCAATTGGTAACGGCAAGAACTCACTGATGTTTGCAGGGTGAAGGATTAATCAAAGCCAGCAGGACCGTGCATGATTTCATCATAAGAGTCATGACTGAAGGTGTGTGCGCATGTGTCTGTGTGTGTGTCACTACTATTTTTTCTACTGTAGTAACAGTTCTATGGTAAAGAACATGGCAGATTCTAATAGTTGAACAGGTTAATATGTATGTTAATTGTTTAATACTGCAATGTTGTTGAAAGGGGAGCTTGAAAACCCTCATAAAATGTTGTTCAGTGGTTGTGAACACAGACTACAGTTCATGCTGCCACTAAAGGGAGGGCGGTGTGTCTGCCTGTCTGCAGCAGTGCTGTGTGAAGCTGTGTGTCAGCTGGATGAGGCAAAGACAGCACTGCTGGCACTGAAAATGTTGCAAAGTAGTACCTAATCCGATAGTTGTTTTTACTGTTGGTTGTTGGCCTATCTCAGTACCAGGTTTTTGCAAGCCCTAGTCTTGACATTTCTAAAATGTTGGTAGCAGAGCTAAACACTCAGTTACTACAACACAACGCTCAACTGACCAATATTTTTTCTAAACAATTCATTATTTAGTCTATGACATGGGAAAAAAAACAACTCTATATTAAAAAAAAACATCATGGCTTTTCAAATATCATTGTTTTTGAGCATATTATATACACAGGAAAGTTAACACACAGTCTAAATATAGTTGTAGTTTACGAGTATATACATGGTTTGATTTATGCCTAAACTATTTTTTATTTATAAATGTCCATAGTAATGAAAAATTACATAATCCAAGTTACTTTTTAAGCAAAATGCCACATTACCAAACTGTGTTTTCTTATATTTTACTGGATATTAACAAAACATGCAATTAAGAGATTTTTGCATTAGCGTACAGGAAACACACTGGTATTCTTTTTTAACTTCTCCCAACCTTTGAAAGACAATTCTTTAGAAAATGCTTTTTGTAGCTCTTTTTAAAGAATTCTTTTTTACATGGATTGATGGCAGCATTGTTAGAAAACGGTTTGCCTGAGCAGCATGAAGGATCATCTGAGCAAGTGAAACAAGATGAGCATTCATCACAAAAATCAGACACTTTACTTGACAACTCCTCTCCCTGTTTTCACTCTGATTTGACCTTGAACATCTCGCTGCCCTTGACCAAGCTACCTTTCACATCAGTGAAGCCACCGTGTCTGTGGACAGTGATCCAGCTCCCTTTAGTTAGCTCTGTGTTCGTGACTACCTTTCCCTTATATGTTTTACCAGCATGTATAATAAGTGATTAAAAGGACAATACACAGGCTTCCACCACTTGACTCCCAGAGGCAGCTCATTCTGCACCTTATGGTAATACCTTATTGCATTATGCAATGGTGTAATAGGCTTAGTTAGCTACATACTACTCTGCAGGGGAAGATGAGGAGGGGAGTTGTGGCCACACTTAGATGACTCACTTCATTAAGTCTACCTTCCTAAGAGCTTTCTAGTTGCTGAGGAGTGAACTTTCCATGCTCCCACATTAGCACAGACCTCAGATAACATGTACTGTTGAGTAAATAACGTAAACATGGTTCAATACACTTTCGTGCTGATGAATAGTCTGAATTCCCATTTTCTTTTGATTACTGTTTACCTTCCCTTTACCTCTGCATTATTTAGAACTAAATGTGGCTTATTACTGCTGCTCAGAGCTGTATTCGTTCATTAAGCTCCTATAATGTACTCCAGGATAGCGAAAATGCAGCAGGAGCGCCAAAGGTAAAACTGATCTGAATGTAAGTACCGCTGAGGCGCATGAAGAACAAGCAGCTCAGGTTATTTGTTTAGTGGGAATAAGAGCCTCCCTTCACCTGAATTTCACCTGCACCGCTGAAAGCATCACAAGACTCCAAGCATCCCCAAGGAACTATTTTTAAACCATCTGGGTTCCTGAGCTGTAGCATCCGCACAGAAACACTACACTTTGCAAACATTAAAGCTTTATAAGGAAACGACTTATCCGACCACATGTGAAAAAGAAAAAAGAAAAGAAAGAAGAAGCCGGGCTATCCGTTTGACAGAGAACAAACATGTCGCTGCGCATCGGTACTTACTTTTAGAGGGACATTGCGCGATGCCGCCTTTCGGATGCTCGCAAACACACTCGCGATGAAAGTATTTCTTCTTCAGGCGTGCGCCATGGCAGGAATGTACACAGAGGCAGACATGCGGAGTCATTTGACCTTCTCCCAATAGAAACTACCATCGGTGAGACATAGGAGAGGGGAGGAGCGGACCAAACCAAACCGGGCAAGCGTCCCGGCAGAGCGGAGAAAGCGGAGAGGGGAGGGGAAGGGGGAGAGCTGTCATCCTCAGATACACTGCAGGAATAAAAATGACACAGTGGCTGCAGATAAGGAAGAAATACACGATTCTAGTGAGCAAAAACAGACCCACTAAGCTTAAACGGGTTTAAGACTGTGGAACTATTAGGGTTTGTTCGGGCTCCAGCTAATGATCACATGGCTGTCAAAAAAAGAAGTCATTTATCACATTTACTTTTAAATACAAAATAAACATTAGAGATATAAATAAAACTTTATGTACTTGAGTAAAAATAAAAAAAGCAAAATGTCATAAGGTACGGCAGTATGCCATAAAAAGTGTGGCATAACCACTAGTAGTAATTTTTGTTGAAATGTATGAACATGCATAAACTGAGAAGGTGTTTCAGAATCTTAACTTGTAAAGAAAGTATTAACTAAACCTGGCAGATAAGCTTGAAGCAAGAGGTACACTGGTGGAACGGTAAAAAGTGAGACAAAGGGTACAAAAAAAGTAAAAACAAAGGGGAGGAAAGAAATGCTTGAAAGTACTAGAACTTCTATAATATAGGCAGAGCGGTGCTTTAGAATGTTCTTAATTATTTTTAGCTGTGTGAACAGACTAACAATTAAGTACATTTACGAATTTCATCAAAATAAATAACATGTGTATTAATCACAGTTCACCGATAGGTTAAAGTTAACTGCTGTGTATAGTACACTGAAAAAAATATGTTGTTGGATTTACTTAATTCAATGGTGGACATTTGTTGCACACAGATGTTTTGCTTTGGCAGCAACTTAAACAATTGAGTTAAATTAACACAATTTATTCATGTTCAATAAACTTGTGCAATTTGTGTTGATAAAATGTGACTTAAACATGTTTTGATGAAGTAATTTGAGCTCTTGGAATATTTTAATCCTTCACAATTTTTTCACTTTATCCCAACACCATTCAATAACTTTTACCCAATACTACTTGGTCACTTAAATACTACATGTTATCTTCAAATTACATTTTGCTATTATATTCTAGTATCAAATACACAATTTTCAAATGGAGGCCTTATAACAGATTGTATTGTTCTCTTCCAAGATGGTTGCTGGCATCCACCAGTAACCTTTCAAAACAAAATGTCTAATTTCACTGCAGTAGGTAAAGAATTAAACTGACATTACTCCTCTACTGAATCTATATAAATCAACAGTTAAATAATGTCAGTTCTTCCGTGTTCTCTGGAATCAATCACAGCAAAGAAATTGGACTGTTTCTTTTGAAAAATGTTGGGAAAGAACAATACAAAACATTCTATTTAAGGCCTCTGACATCAAGATTCAGTTAAACAACAATTATAACTAAACAATTTGAGGTAATGTTAGTTTCCATTAACATTAAATTAGGTTACTGAATTGGCAAACACCTTCCTATTAACACCTCCCATTTTACCCCAATAACTAAAGAAATTAGCACTTGCAGGTCAAAACCTTTATTCAAGAGACGCAAAAATAACATTGATACAGTGACTGTCAAAAATTACGGCACTGATCATACTGTGACATCTTGGTTCAAAACAGCACACTTAGAAATATTCAACGTTCTTTACTTCAACTGAATGAAACTGAAAATACCATTTCACACGACCCATATGGGATATTTAGACTGTATAACTGTTCACGCTACATCTCTTCACTAGTAAAAGAAAGAAAAAATACAAAGAGAAATTAAAAAATGCTGCCAAACAGACAAACAGAACTTGTACAGAGCAAAAGGAAAAACAAACAACAACAAAAAACGGCTCGTCCTCATGGCAGTTGCAGAGTATATAAAAATGAACCCTGCGATCCGTTCCTGGAATTGAGCTTCAAAAATGCAGCAGAACAAGTGTGAGATTTAAATGTCCTCTCACCTAGAGCTGGTCACCTCACATGCATAACAGTGAGCTTCGTTGCAGGAGCAGTTTTGTCTTAGTTGTGAGCTTTTCTTGAGAGCTGAGTTGCATCCAACTCCATTACCACCCATTGAATCACCTCAAAAGTGTAGCAGAGTTGTGATGGGTAGCTCATGTTGAAGGAATAAAAAAGGTCCAAACAGCATGGCTACTGCAAAGGTCATGTTATCCAGATCTTGAAGAACAACATCAGAAAAGTCATTGCCTGCCGCATCCTCTGGAGACAGATGTTCATTGTGGTTTTCTCAATCTGTGCAGTGGCCTCAGTCAAGTCCTGGTTAAACACAAAACATTTCTTTAAGATTCCTTTTTAAACTCATCTCTTTTGAATCTACCAGTTCTAATGTTAGAGTAATTTAAACCAATGCAAGCAACATAGTAAATAGCTATAGCCAAAGAGTGGCCTGCCATGCTGCCATTCATGGTCTAACAGAGTTTCTAAGAGAGGGTGAAAAACATAATAATTTCAAATGCTTTACATTAGTTTTTGTTAGAAAGACACCGGCCCATCAGAAATCCAGGTTATGTCACTCAGAAGATGTTAGAATTTAGACTTTCAGCCCCACAATTTGGTTAGCTGTTGGTCAGTTGGTCATTTTTTCAAACAAAAGCTAATATAAATATTGGTGGGATTTTCCTTTGTTCATTAGAATGACAAATTTAAAGTTTTTTCACACTGATGTGACCCCTAATACAGGGGTGGGGATGGGGCCTCAAGGGCCGGCGGCCGAGTTCACTACCAGGCCTCATGTGAACTTCAAATTATTAAAGAGGACTACTGGTCCTAACCAGTCCAATGAGGATCAAGTGGATAACTAAATGCATTTTTAAATGTTGCAAAGCCACAATCTACTCATAAAACACTCACCATGAACTCCTGCACCAAGATGTTACAATTGTCTTTCACACAGATGCGGAGCACTTTGATGAGGGACTCCGAGCATTAATGTCATCCTTGACTATTATAACAAAGAAAACAGAGATTTGTGAACTTTTCAGTAGCACAGAAGAAAATGATCCCAGACAAAAACTCTTGACTTTTTAAACCAGTCAACATGCAACACCAGCATCTACAAAGCAATATCAAAAGTTCCTGTTTGACATCAACTTTATGGATATATAGTTTCCAGAACATTTATTTTTAACAAAAAGATAATTTTTTCTCAGTGGGCCAGTAAATGCATGACGAAAATTATGGCATCCTTTTAGTGGAATCATTACTCACAGGTAATAGTTGACTGTTTCAATGGATGTAGCATAAAAATCTTTTACTGAGCTAATGCAATACATATACACTTTGTAGTTAAAGAATTTTAAAGTTCTTACTGTCATTATGGCAGCTACATCCTTTAGCTTTGTGCCCTGTTCCCCCGATCACTTTGCAAACACTTTCAGCAGACTGTCAGAGAAAAACTCAGCTCCGTCAGAAACCTTGACTGTAAAGGCATGGTTGGGATGCACTGGAATGCTGCATTTTATCTGAAATGACATACAATTATTTTGAAATAACAGCAGGCACTGAGCTTGGTTAATCAGTAATGTTTTGTTGAATAAAAACTGTGTTTCCAGATCTTATGGGATTAAAAAAAATCCAAAGATGTTTGTTTCTGATTTGCAACCCAACAACCCACAAGTTACAACCTCATTTCAGTTCAAGTGTGCATTAATGCGAGTCCAGTAATCACCTTTCTGGCAATACATACAGGTATAAGTTAAACCTATGGCAGATTTTGGATCTCTCAGTTGTATTAATAGGGTGAGTATGCATGCACCTAATAATTATAAAAAACCTATTATAATTAAGTTACAGAAACGAAACTAGAATATACTTTCTTACCATAACACCTTGAACCCACAATCCATCAGCTGACTCCTGGTGAAATGCAGAATAGAGGTCATCTCTCAATGTGCAGCAAAAAAAACAAAAACAAAAACAAAAGGACAGCAGGTGAGGGCAGGAGGGGTAGGGATGTAAGCTAGCATAATGCCGCTGATGATATTAGCTAAAGCTGTTCAATGTCCAAAATCTCACTAACACCACGGTGCAGTAAATACACAATGTAACTGAAGAGTCAGTTGACAAATCTATTCACACAGAAAACCAAATTATGTTATGAGTGCCTCGTAATTAGGTTTAATGTGATATTACGGCTCTTGTGCCAAAGACAAATTCAAATGAAAAAGCGCCAATTCTTTGACAACAGATAAAACAGCAAATAAGCTAACGGCTCTTTTTTAGCATGTTACATGGCGACACTCTAGACGTTTAACTACATTTGGCTGAAATATGGTAAAAATGAATTCAAAAAATCAAGACATACCAAAAACGTAGAGTTGGCTGCTAGACTTGACTGAGATGGATGCCTTTTTTAAACCACGATCCAAAGCCCGCGAGATGAAATCACGCGTGGTTTCACGAGATTTAACGTTGCTATCTTATTGACTTACTTCACCTGAACATGATATGAACAATTTAATACACCCTTTCTGCATATCATGTAGTTTTTACACTATATAGTTACATTTAACTTTAAAACATGAGGCAATTGTGTTAAATGCATGCAAGATGCTTACATAAATCCAAGAGATGGCCAGTCCCTTTTTTTCAGTGTAGTGTATATATTAGGTTATTATTGAATGCACAAGAGGTGATGACTTACCTAATTTATTCCTAAATGCTTAAACAATATCAGTCTCAAGAGTAAAATACTGCACACCAAAAGGAGCTCCTTCGATACACAAATTTCACTGCAGGCGTAAACTTTGCATGTGACAAATAAAAGGCTTGATTGATTGTATTAGAAGAGGCAAAATACAATATAGCAATTGTAGACAACAAAGTGGTTTCAGGTTTATTATTATACACCAAAAGTATTCAGTCACACATCTAAATCATTGAATTCTACAAACTTTGTGAAAGAAGTATAGTCGTGAGATTTCCTAGCTACTAGGTATTCAACAGTCAACTGTTAACTGTATTATAACAAAGTGGAAGCGACAAGGAACGACAGCAACTTAGCCACAAATCACAGAGTAGAGTCAGCAGATGGTGAGGTGCGTGGCCCGTTTCTGGACAATTTCATGCTACTAACTTTGTGAGAATAATTTGGGGTTGGCCCCTCTTGTTCCAACATGATTGCACACCAGGCACAAATCAAGGTACATAAAGACATAGATGATCAAGTTTGGTGTGGAAGAACTTGATTGGCCTGCACAGAGTCCTGACCTCAACTCCAAAAGAATACCTTTGGGATGAATTACAGCAGAGATGAGCCAGGCGTTCTCATCCGACATCAGTGTCTGACCTCACAATGGTCAGAAATTCAATTTGACACACTCTTAAACCTTGTGGAAAGCCTTTCCGGGAGACTGGAAGCTGTTATGGCTGCAAAGGGTGCGCCGACATATTAAACACATTGGGATGTCACTGAAGTTCATGTGTGTGTGAAGGCAGATGAGCCTTCACACACTTATGTTTCGTTGTGCCATGACCAGATGAGGTACAGCCATGTTAGAGAGATAAGGCCCAAAGCCAAAATTTTAAATTCAGAATTGAAAATTTATGGCTACATTGACAACACCAGGAGTTCATGCCCGCTGCGCTGGAAACAGCATTTCTCAAGTATAAATGAAGACTTGTTACTGTATTGATTGATAGAGCTCTTCAGCAGTGAGAGGCTAAAATCGATGAGCACCACGTGGAGTTTGAAGACTGAGTGCTGATGACAGATGCCTGTGATGCCTACCCTCCTGAACACCCCAGAGCTCACTCATAAATAAATAAAGGAGACAGTACATTTCCTGAGAAACAGCTTGTTTAGTTGAAGGAAAGGCTTGTGTATAGGCTGCTTTTCACTCTGGATCATTTACAGAACGCAAAAGGGACGCACTAAAAAATTAGAAATTACATGAGCTTACACAATGGGCACCAAATGGAACAACAATCCATTAATCAGAAATTAGTTAAAGAGGCACTTTATTGCAGCAATAACATTTAGGGTTGTGTGTGTGTCTTTTCTCACACCAATCATAAAAATGTAAATGGTGGCGCACAAATTAATTTGCTTTGAGACTTACTGGGTAGCAGTAAACATGAATTTCTCATCCGTGTAAGTCTGAGTAAATTGCCTAGGAGATATTGCATACAATCTTAGATAAAATGTAAAATAGTTTAAAAAAAAAATTCAACATGATCTCATGCTCCATGGGTGGAACCTATAGTTATATATACTAGTTATATATATTATATACTGATATAGTTAATAAAAAGTGGAAAGTATCTGAATGCACATTCACATAAGCATTACTAGAGGCAATAATATGCAACATCATATTTTGAAATCATATCAAGTGCTGCTACTTTGGTATTGATTGTTTAGTGAAGCTGCATTGCAATTTACATTTAGCAAATTAGTTTTTATTTGCAGGAGAAACCTGAAAAATTAGTAGTTTTTCTTGGCACTACTGAAACATTTACTATGTTGTACCATCCTGCATAATGTATTCTCCTTGGCTATACAGAGATTTGCATTTCACTCATTACCTAATTCAACAAGTCTAAAAGACTTTCAATCATGCTTTCAACTCTTGAGGCTGCTTAAGGTAAATGCTAACACCAGCGTACTAATCATTGACAAGTGAAACGCTATCATTAACATATTTCAGCAAAGTATTTACTTTAAGTGTTTTCACTTTATGCTACTTTTTTTCTTATTATCATATTTCAGAGAGAAAGATTAGCCTTTATACTCTATTACATTGGACAGCTACAGTTGCTAGCAGCTAGCAGAGTCAGATTTGGCTTGTGAACACGAGATCAGCTGAAACACTTACTAAAGACAGTTTGCTCAGTCACAGTGAACACCTAAAGGAAACCATAACTACCCCCACCCCCTAAAGAACCTCTGATGTTTCGTCTCCACAAAAAGTCGTTGGCACATTTTTTGTTTTTCAAAGTACATATGCTCACAGACAGAGCTACTGAGCAACGCTGCCATTTCACATGACATACAAGCAAGCTGTTTCCTGTATGAGGTTCTGGCTGTAGTGGAGCATCACACCATACTGTCAGATGCCTTTAACAGTGGAAAGCTAACATATTGTGAGATATGTATGCCTCTTCAGAATTTTTTGATGACCTTTGGTGATACCAATAGCCAGTGAGGAACGTTATTCAGTTAACTTGTGCTATGTGACAAAACAGATAGGACAAACAGGAAATAGATTTTGGTGCCCCTGCCATGCTATCTCCATTACACTTCCATTGCATATACATGTAGAAACTCTGTAGCACAGAGCAAAAGTAGATAGTATTGCCTGAAAACAAATGCTGAAAGTGGGCAGCAGGAATGGGAGCAGAAAAATGCCAGAAATGTCAAAATAATAGGTTATTATTTGCACTCAGATGGTCTGTTCTCTGTTTTCAGTGGCTGTCCCACCTTATACAGTTTGTGTTGCTGGAAAGGTACCCTCTAACTACAGATGAAAGGGATTGTGTGAGACTGTGCTGAATGTCAGAGATGGGTTGGGGAAAGCAGCAACACCTTAAAAATGGGCCCTGCCTCCAGAAATGCCACAGATGCAAAAGATGGTGTTGAGGTGACCTGGCAGTGAAGGACTGGCCTTTCATCTGTGCTCGCTGGGAGCATGAAGATGTTATATTTAGCTCGAGGGCAGATTTAGTTTGTGAGCAATGTTAAATTAGAATAACAAATTGTACAAAAAATGAACAAATTGTACACAAAAGTCTTCTTTTACTGTGTTTGTGCTAAAGGACACAGACACTACATGTTAATCCAACATGCTTATTTGGCTCGTACTAATTGTACCTTTTCACCCCAATGTCAGGTGTTGGCTCTAAATCAGTTCAGAAGTGTTTGTATGGATGGATAGATCATAACAACTATATGAATATTATGTACGTTAGGGATAAGAGTGACAGCAAAAATTATTTTAATAATAAAGTTTGTTATGTTAGGATCTTGAAGGATATTCTTGGATGATTTTTCATTTTTTTATTTTAATCATGAATGTTACAACAAAAAGAGACACTATAGATTATGCATCTCAAAATTTGAAAGACTTCTGGGTCATATCTGATGATGTCAGAGTTCAATCACTTCTAAAATCTGAGCTTTGTCAGCAATCGGTCATGTGACCCTCCAACAGTAATCCACAGAAACAAACAACAAATACTGGCCTTTAGTCAGTCTGGCAGTCAAGGCCATCATACATCATCAGAAATTTTTTTTTATATTACTGGATGAATCCTGTTATCAAGTCTAAATCTTTGATGGAAGGAGCTATCTTTGATTTCCCAGCGGATGCAGGCTCGGGTGTTTTGATGGACCACAGATGAAGCCAAGGGCCAGGTGACTGCTGTACAAGCTGCAGAGGAAAGCTGTAGTTGAGAAGCTAGAGTTGTGTGATTAGACCATTATTCTCTCAGTCCTAATTATGCGAGGCTGGAACAGAAGCAAGATGCTGAGAAGGCCCTGCGTCATTAGCTTTAATCAGCCCCGGCTACACTGGAACAAAATCAGCACACAAACACACGCGCAGCCTGCCTGACAGTGTGTCAATACCTGACATTCATCATTTCAGTCCAGCCAGACTTTTTAATTACCGCAATGAATTCCCTACATGGCTCCAGTCACCTGCTATCTAAACAGGGTTTGTTGTTGAGGATTGCCTTTGTCTAGGTACTGTTTAATGACAAAACTGGTTTGGGAGTTGGGGTTGGGGGTGGGATGTCTGACTGTATTCTATTTGTGGGGAATAAAAGGGAAACACTCAACACTCAGAACTTAATGTTCCCTCTCTGTGGACGATTCTGTGATGTCACGGACTGCCTAACGCTTGAATCCTTTCCTGAAACCATAAAGCTTTATTATTTTTCTCTCTGGTGTCTGTGCAAGGCGATTACTCACATGGAGCACTGCCAGACTGCAGGCCCAGTTCACGGTGTGTGCTATAGTGCATTATAGTACTGAATATCATCAGTATGGATGTGACAGTCTCAGAATGACGCAAACTGGCACACATGTAGAGCCTGCATTAAAAGCGTCTATTTGCATGAATCACTTGTCATGGAAGCAGCTGTCCTGCAAACCATCAGCGCGTTATTATGCATGATGAGGGCTTGATTAGCTGTTCTAAGAGCAGCGAGGGGATGGCAATCAAAGTCCCCTAGTTTCTAATTATCTTCATCTATTTGGGATATATCAAGTTTTCCATATGTTCAGTCATTGACCTTCAGTTTGCGTTGAGGCCATTTTTCATTGCAAGATGAAGATTTCGTTTTTAGGTCTTATTGCATGGTGATTATGGGGCTATTAATGTTAACTCTCCTGTGTGTGTGTGAGTGTGTGAGCCAATACAGGGAGGGTTTGTGGGAAACAGCGACCCCCGCAGGTCCGTAGTTGTATTGATTCAATCCTGTTGAAAAGGAGAGATTTTAAGTGTCTGTCATTGGTCTCTACAGGTAACAACATAAAACAATACACACTTAGCCACACACCTCGAAAGAATTAATAAAAACTGCAATAACAACAACATTATTATTATTATTATTATTATTATTATTATTATTATTATTATTATTATTAATAATAATAATAATAATAATAATAATAATAATAATAATAATAATAATAATATAGAATTTATTAATGATAAGTTTACTGAGTTTGCATAAATAACTGCAAGGCAAACATTGACAAATCGCAGTGCACATCAAAGAGAGCAGAGAGACGAATGTTACCGTTTTAGAGCATTGCGCGGTTTGTCCCTCGTCGGCTGCTGTAAGCCGTCCAGGAAGTCAGGCTATTGCTGTATTGATTTCATTCATTCAATACATTTGTGCATGTAGTGTGAATATTACAACATTTGGTAATAAGTTCATTCATTCAGAATGCGTAGGAGAGCTGAAGCTCCGTCATCAGGCAATGAACCTGCCGTTGCTAATAATAAGGTAACGTAACGATAGCAAGCTGTTTGTGGCTACAGGTGACAGTTCTGCTGGCGAGTATTAGCTGACTGAGTCTACAAGCTAACGTGTCACTTTGTTTTCGGTTAGGTAGATGTCTGCTGGTGATATTTATATTTATTTGCTCTTACAGTGGTTTGGAGCATGAACCAGTTTCTGTCAGCTTTCCATTATTTTGTCCAAAGAGAAGAGGAGCCAAACCCCTTAAACAAAACTGCACTATTTACAGCTTTGTTTGTTTGTTTACGGCTTACTTACGGGTTATCTAATGAATATTTTACTTTCAAACGAATCATTGGCAAGCGATCCTCAAAAGAGAAAAGGAAAATAAAAAAGAATGAATAAACGATCTAAGCAGTAACACTTTTGGGCCTGACTCTACGACTGAGGTTAATAAAATCCAACCTCCACACTTTTGAAACATTTCAGTGTTTAATTATAAATCGAGATGTAGAAGTGAGTGTGCAGTCAACGTTACATTTTCTTTTTTGCATAAATGAGGTTCCGGATCAAAGACGGCCCAGCCAAGCTGAAGTCAAAGGCAGTGTGTCTTACAGCTCCGTGCTCGTCAACATTGGGAAGTGTTTGCTTGTGATCATCCTCGTCCCTCCGTTCCTCAACTACGCCTCCCTTCAGAGAGAAGCACAGATGCTCTTGCCTAAAGGTTCACTCATCTTAAAGTCGTTGTTGCCAACATCAATTTTATGTTTTTCTGCAAAATGTAATGTCATTACTTATTAATTGCGTAATTTAAACAGTTATGAAGTTCTCAAAGCTGAATGAGAAGCACTCAGCGAAGCCTAATCTTTGATTCAGTTTTTTCCCCATGTCTTACATCCAGATGGCCAGATTGTTGATGTTGGTTTGGGTCAAAAGATGCATCTTTTGTGTAAAGGACGAGGAAAACCAGTTGGTAATAAGCTGCCTGTATTTTGTTTTCAATTAGTTTTTTCTGGCACATGGCTCTGTTTTTTAGCTAAGCTCTGCCTGATCAGTCTGTTTTCCTGTAGTTATACTGGATGCACCAACTGGAATGTCCTCAGATGTTTGGTTTCACGTTCAAGAGAATGTTGCATCGCTGACAAAGGTGGGGGTTTGACTCACTCACATTACAGAATTAAATGGGTGTCGTTCTGAATGATACTGTGAAATGTTATAGCATTTTATTAATATGACTGAATTTAATATCTCTAAATATCTGAATTAAATAGATCTAGATTAGTCATTTTTGCCATATGCTGTACATTGAGAGTCAGTCAGTCAGCAGTCACACTGGCTTTCCCTCTGACCACCATGGTGAACTTCCCCCAGAATCTGCGACTACAAATGTGGCTGTGTTTTTGTTGTTTGGGTCGTGCTGGGACAGCCCTTGCAGTATCTCTGCCAGCCTCTGTCAGCCTGGTCTTTCTGCTGGCAGAAAGTCCAGGCTGACAGCCTGCCCCATGTTGTTTGTCTGAAATGTGACCCAGATGAAGTCATAGCCATGTTGCGGAAGGGCCTGACACATAAAGTGAAAAAAGACTGCATAAGCAACAACAAGAAAAACAAACATACAGAGCAATGTTTACGCTTGTATCTGGATCTTTTTAGGGCTACTCAGCCATCATGCATTTTTAAAGCGCTTGAACGCAATAAGGCAGGTCTGGACTGTTCTGTAAGGTGAGCTTGGTGTGACTGAAAAAAAAATCTTCTCGCTGTCCTTGTTTGTCACGCTGCTCAGGTGTGTACATACGACAGAATGGGCCTGGGCTTCAGCAAGCGGCTGATGCAGAATGAAACCACGGGAACAGAGAAGGTTTGGGACATGTCAACGACTGGACGGTGAGCGTGCTGTTTTATGAGACCGTCACTCTGAGCGGTTGTAACTATAGACGGCATGTAGAAGACAGACATACGCAATACAGAAATGCACTAAACCTGCACTATTTGTAGTAGGTGATGGGAGAGACAACTCTGGTTGTGAAACACATCAGGTAATATAGAAGTTTATGAGAACGTGCTCCACCTCTCACTTGAATTATTACATCACGAAACATTTTCCTGATCAGTTTGAGGTCACAACCTCTAGTCTCAAGTCATATTTAATATAGCAGGATGTTGATTGTTGATTATTATCCCATTTAGAGTAAAATACATGATAAAGCTTGGCTTGCTTTATTGCTTACCTAGTGGCTTGTTTTCCCCTTGTTTTTCAGTTAGGGCCAGCAATCTGTTTAATAATAAATAAATAAATAAAAAAGATAAAATAGCCAAAATGCCATATTTAAGCCTTTAAAACAATAGTCTACAAATCAGTGGGTGACCTCATCGTAGCTGCAAGATTCTTGTATATGCAGTCTATATTTGTGACATTTAAAATGTGTGTTAATGCCTGCTGCTGTGCAATAATTTTACACTTTAAAACTGCGTCACAGTTAGGATTTGTCTTTTTAAATTCTTGTAATTTTCTTTCTAAATGAATGAGTCTGCTGTTTTTCACTTGCGGGGCCTCCTGTCTCATATATAGGCTGTTGTTGTATTTGTAAACTCAATTTGTATAACTTTAAAAGATGAATTTTCTGTAATACTGATTGCAGGAGGCCAGCATCTGTGTGGAACATACCTGGTTTAATGGCACCTTTTCAGTTTCTATGGCGACCTCGTGTAATGTTTGTATCGGTGTCACTGTCAGGTCATTGTTTCTCAGCGGCGCACGACGGAAAGTGATATGGGATTTTGAATGCCCGTTTTATTATAAACCCACGGTTGATATCTTCTCTTCTTGCTAAAATGCTAAAGGAGTTATTTAAAACCTTTTCGCACTACTCTGCTCTACATCACACGCGTTGGACGAGGTGCTCAGTAGAAGAAAACGTACCTGTTTTGATGATATGATGAGGCTCGTGACTGATCTCAGTCAGAGTGAAAGCAGAGACAGCGGCAGCTTTTCTAGCACGCTAACCTCCCATCAGTTTCCCATTATACAAGAGTGTTACCCACAATGAGTAAACAAACAGAAGAAGCTGCTGGCCACTCAGCTTGACAAGCTCTAGCTACTGGGAGCTATGGGAGAGAGACAAGCGAGGCAAGCGCGCTTCCAGCAACAATAGCAGACTGTGGCAAGGAGCGTTATGACACAACACTGTCTGAGATGAAAGGAGAGCGGTTGCTTTCACTTTGGTATGTTTTTATTTATGTCTATTTTTTAGGTTTGAATAAGCAAGCACTGCTGACTTTGTTGACCCAGCGGACCGGTTAGCACTGTCGCCTCAGTCCTGGTTTTAAATCTTCCCCGGGGCTTTTCTGTGTGGCGTTGTCATGTTCTCTTCTCATGTCTGTGTGGGCACTGCAGCTTCCTCCCTCAGTCAACATTTTATGACGAAAAAAACCTGTCATCATCAACAACCATGCCATGCTGAAAATCACCTTTCTTCCCTATTATGAATCTCAAATTGAACTTAAATTTTAATAATCTTCTTCGTCTGTAATAATCACGATTCATCCGACTTCTTTGGAACTGTGATCTACAAGATGTTGAATCATGGGGTTTACTTTTTCATTGGACTGCACAGTTGTCCTGTGTATACTTTCTTTTTCACATGATTATCTACTGAGTAAATCAAAGAAAACAGAAAGACAGAAAATGGGGAATATTCTACTTTTCTATCTATTAAAAAACTGAGAGAAAACCCTTTAAAGGTTTCTTGGCAACAGGCAATGTCAGGCATTAATTTTAACCACTGAGCAAAAACGGGCCTTCTTTTGTCTCTTGCAGTGAAGGAGAACAATCCTTATAAAGCATTTTGTTTGTTTGGTATGGTTTTACCTTTTTAGACAACAATTTATGCAACCACTCTCCAGAACATTTAACTCTTTGTTTCCAAAAAGAAACATTTTGCTTCCTTGATGTGACACAAAGCAAAGACCCCAGTACAATAACATCGCAGATTTCACTCGGTGCGTTTGCCATAGCAGAGTAAATATTCACAGGGAATCAGTATTACTTTGATAAAGTAGCTGTTTGGGACTTCTCATTAATGTTCTAGCCGGAGACTGATGTGTGCACATCCTGCTGAACACACTCCAGGCCTCCCCTGCGTCACGCAGCCACAGGATTGGGCTCTAATCATCCTCTCTCTGACATCGTAATGCGTTTGTCGAGCCTTAAATCTGCCTAAGGAATGAGCAGCCGTGATTTGCCGACGGTCAGCAGTCTAGTTTAGTTTGGCGTCCAGCCCGGGGGAAGTGGTCGGCTGCCTGTTTGAGGTGCAAGCAATCAATTTCCCGGGATTCAATATCTGAAGAGGTGTGATGACTCCCTAACCTTAACCCTGTGAGTCTTGTGAAATCTCTTCGTTTCAGGGTGACACCTTGGGTTTGATTTATTAGCACAACAAACCCGGGACGAGCAGATGGCTCTCGCTGCGCCTCATGTAATGATGATGCTCCCCCTGATGATTTAAGTTTGCTGGTGATTGTTTTTCCTGCGGTGTTTTGCAGTGGAAGCGAGCCAGCAGTCCCCCTCCGTAATGCTGTCATTTGGGTTTTTCAGCAGTGCTGTTTATTTTGGTGCCAGATCTGGAAAATTAGACATCAGAAAACTAAAGATACTGCTGATTTGATTTTTTTAAAAACTGTTTACATTCTTTATTGTAAGATAGAACTGATACCCTTTTGCCTTTTCTCTTATTTAGATTATTTTTGCCTCTTAATATAATAATAATAATAATGGAAGCAGATTAGAAATTAATGACATTACTGCAGTGCCACCTAGCTAAACAGATATTTTAGCTAGGTGGTGCATCCTGGTTGTGTGCAGAAGCTCACGAGTGTTGCTGTCTTCCAGGATGGTGGATGATCTGCACCGGCTTCTGGGGGCTGCTGAGATAGTCGGGCCCTTTATCCTGGTGGGCTCTGAGCTTGGCGCACTCAACAGCAGATTCTACACCCACATTCATGATGTGTAAGTACTGCAGACCAAAACTGAGGATTTTGGATGAGGATTGGCATCTAATCCTCCACCCACACCACTCAGTGTTTTCTCAGAGTTACATCAGTTTGGTCAGATTAAACACAGTGATGCCAGTATTACATTATGGAGAAGCGGGATGGTCTGTTTAAAAACTTTAGATTTAGTTTGTTGTTTTTTGGATGAAATCATCTGTAAGTACAACATGAATTCTCTGCTGAAGGAATGCATTTTATACATGCAGTCATGCAATTGGTGCAGAAGAAAGTACCTGATTGTGTTTGGTACCAATTTTCTACAGAGTTTACTTTGCAAAATGAATTGGGAACCAAAATCACATTTCACTATTGATCGGTCTGTTTGGAAGCTATTTGTCGAAAGGAATATTCAGACTTTATTTCACTTTGATTTGGCCACAAACTGAAGTGATTTCCACATCTCCTCCATAAGTGGGAGAGAGTAGACCTGAATGCATTGAACAGGCTATAGTGACAGCAGCACTCCTTTATATGAGTGTGCACAGCTAACATGAAGAAATCCTGGCTATGTTGAACTTGCTTCATAACATAAGAAAGCGGCATTAATAGCAAATTTCAACAGTCTGCGGATCAAAATCATCATCTTGTGCATCTCCAGGCCACTTTCACCACAGCTGCTGTTTTAGATGAAGAAGCGTGATAACTAAAAACGTAAAAACCCTCAGTTGTCAGTTGTGTATATTGGTACACGAATTTAATTGAATTGTGCTCTTAAAAAGCTTTAAAGGAAACCTGATTATGGACATGTGTAGGTAACTTTCTTAACATTAGCATCAGTAGTTTAAATGTGATGTAAAACACTTTCTGCCATGGTTCTTTACTGATGGTTGGAATGGTTTTGGTCCCAATCTGTGAAGATGATTGACCATGATGAATGTAGATGATAGCAGAGCTGGGCGAGGGGAGAGGAGGGTAAAAATTGGTGTTGTTGTAAAAGCCTCCGCTTTCTGTCATCAGCTGTTAGTTTGATCCACAAAATTGCCTCTATCATTTTATGATAAAATCTCTTCTAACAGCAATTTCAAAGATGAATATATACAGTCAAATCTTTTAAGTAAGACTGCATGCCTGAAAATTTCAGGGTTGTGGAGAACCAGCTCTCATCATCAGCCATTATCACTTTTTGCGTGACATTTGGAGATATCGAACAAATTTAAATTAAATTTGCAGTTCTAAAGGAAGCTGGATGTTTGCTTTAAGCCCACGTTTAAGGTCCGTGGTGAAATTGCAGGGTAGGCCTCAAAGTGAAAATGGTTCGAAAGGGGCTTCTAGGGAGCAGCTCCTTTG
Organism: Maylandia zebra; assembly: GCF_041146795.1. Taxonomy (NCBI): domain Eukaryota; kingdom Metazoa; phylum Chordata; class Actinopteri; order Cichliformes; family Cichlidae; genus Maylandia; species Maylandia zebra. The sequence goes on along the minus strand of NC_135177.1, from coordinate 17,545,268 downwards.
GAAAGTGCCCGGACGCGTGGCAGAAGATGTCCTTGAGGGGGATATCGGCCAAATTTAAATGACTTATTTTGGGGAATTTTAGCGGCTGATTAAATCACACCTTCTGTAGCTTTTTGTCCTGGGACACAAAATAAAAACTTGGAAAATGTATAACTTTAATCTGTATCTTGCAAGTCCCTCAACTTTGTCCATGCTATATGTTAGAGACGACTGTATACTGTGGATTAAGACATACTACACCACCAGCCTACTGTGTGAGTAACTGACTTAAAGTACAGCGCTGGTGGTAATGAATGTCATGCTAAAGATAAGACAAAAATAAAATGTGTGTTACTATTTAAGAGTCCTTCATGTCCTCAGCAAAATTTAAAGAAAGCTCATTTTAAAATTGGTTGATAGACATTTAGGAGTTCTTGACCTCGCATGTTAAAATATATCCCAGTATACGGTCCCATCATCTCACATGACTCACCCTTTTCAGAGACAACGAGGTGATTAACGTGACAAGCAGCCCGTACCAGGGATGAAAGATTTAGGATTCAATCAGGCACAATGTTGCTGCTGTTAAGGGAGAAAATTAAGAAGTGGTGAGCAGATGACACCTTTCCAAATGGAAATATTACCTCGGGATCTGGTGTATGCGTGTGGTCATCTGTCTGTGGGGACAAATCTCCAGGAAGACAAATGAGATGGCGCCATCCATCTCAAGCTCATTACTTCCCAGGCCAGGAGGGTAAAGTGGACAAGAGTAGTCAATGAGTCGTTCTTCATCCGACTGTGTGTGTGTGTCCTCTTGTTGTCCTCAGGCAAGTGTCAGACCTGGTGCTGATTGATCCCATCCCAGAGGACATTTTTGAAGAGGACAAGTGGAAGGAGTACTGGTGAGTTTGTAGTGGAAGGCTTCAGAGGACTGAGTCGGAAGAAGAAAAAAAAGTAAAGATGCAAAGGAGAGAGAGAGAAGATGGAAACATGTCGAAGAAGCAAAAACTGGGAAGGGATGTAGAGTGGGAAAGAAGATTGAGAAAAGAGGAGCGTGGAAAAGGGAGCGAGAAGGATGATAACAGCTCTGAGGGGCAGAGAGGAGGCAGATAAAAAAGCGAGAGGCAGGGAAGAGGTGAAAAAAAGGGAACTGTATCAAGAAAAAAGAGGATTAGCATGAGGGGAAGGGAGGCAGAGGCGCTAGCGAGTCAAACTCTTCCCTTACTGGCATTTATGGCAAGAACAGTTGATTATTTTTAATGGGTGGGGCTCATTAGCATGATTAATTGGAGGCCACAGAAACTCATTAGCTGATTGCACTCACTTGAGCAGGGAACAGATGAGGGGGAAGCCGGGGTTGTGGTGGTGGTCGGAACTGAGTGACAGACAGTGGAATAGCTCTGCTTTAATCCTCCGAGCGATATATGTCAAGTCAGTGTCACAGCATATATCTCATTATGCATTAATTATCATACGCGAGGTGTTAAGTGGGGGGTTGGTTGTTATTAATGATAAGCAAGAGTTCAGAGCAGGACTGTTGGTACCAGGTATGCAGTGCTAACTGTGTTTGTTTACAAGTACGGAGCATGGAGTGAAGCTATTAAAAGGTATTTCTCTGCTGAAGAGATTAGAATTAATCAGATGTACAGTTTTGCCACTGGGATGGCTACGTGATAAACAAACCTCTAGAGTGCAGTTTTAGTGTATTTGTTGTCACCAGGTACAAAACAGAATTTCATGCTCAAAACCTGAGAGACATTATTGTTTCATTGGTAAATGATTTGAAATGTATTTATATTTATGTGCATTTTGTTTTCTTTACGTGGTCTTGAACAATAGTTCTTCAGACTTTCTGAAGGTCTCTGAGATTTTCTTTAGACGTTGGCTGCTTTTTCACTCACTCACAGTCCAACCCTTAAATCCGACCATTTCAGTCAGAGTCAAATATTAAATATATTTAAAAAATATTTTTTTGTTTGTTAAGCTACTTCAGATGGACCAATGGGTCATTCAAGCATAATTGAATGGTTCTAACTAAAGGAGTGAACCAGCGTGGTGTGTCCACATAATAGACAACACAGAACCCAACAGCCTATACACCAGCTTGTTTTAAAACGCATCATTTTTTTGCATTTCGAACATTTTTGAACAACATTAAGACTGTCTGTTTGCAATCAGTGATTCCCAAAGAACTATTCGCTGAAAACTCAGCTTATCTTTCCATGGTGTGCAGTGTGTCCTTAAAATAATGAGGAAACTGGACAAGTATAGGACAAAAGAAATGTCGGGCCATCTGCAGAACCTAAATGTTGTGTACTTAAGAAATAGAAGAAAATCCAGCAAAGACATGACACAGCCCTTGAGATATTCATCTGGATGTTCAGTTGATCTTTCTATTGTTTACTGAAGCTTCATCAGAAATGGTCTCAGTGGCTGTCAGGAAGCTATTCTTCAAATCAAATCATCAAATCAAAATTTATTTATATAGCACATATTAAAACAACAGTGTTGACCATAGTGCTTCACAGTCAGTAAAAACACGAGACAATTAAAACAAACAATAAAACAGGACAACAAACAATAGGTAACAACACAATAAGCTAAAACAGCCAACTAGTTAGAATCAAAGGCCAAAGTAAAAAGATAAGTTTTAAGACGTGATTTAAAAGACTGGATAGACTCGGCAGTACGAATATGTACAGGGAGGTTATTCCAGAGTCTGGGTGCCACGGTTGCAAAGGCCCGGTCTCCTCTCGACTTCATTCGAGACCTAGGTTGCATTCTTAAGGAAGTGAAACAAGGAAAAAAGGCCTCATTACTAAACTGGACTGAAAGTCAGTAAGAAAAAGTCTGATGGAGCGATGAAAAGATTTGACAGTTGCCAAAATTGAATTATGAGTGTAAAAAGTTCCCAGCAGAGCGTTGAGCTGTGTGAGGTGATCAGATGTGGATGATTGGTGTACACTGAAGCTTGATTAAAGAAGTCCATGATTTTTTACGAGTACTGTGGTAGAATTGCTTTGGTATAAATTGTTTCCACCATAATTTTATACTTTAGACACGCTTTCATTAACATAACTGAATAGAAATGAGCTTTATAAAAATAACATTTTTTTTATTTATTTATTTTTTTCACCAGAGTTGATTAGTTAAATCTTAATTAAATTCTGGCCTTATTAGAAATCAAACTCGCTTGTAATTATTCACAGTTATCCAAAAGTAATTCTAGATTTATGCCCCAATAAAATTAATTTGTATCGTACAAAAATAATCATTTTGAGGGACTACATTTGTTTAGCATAAAATAAACTAGCCTGAGACTGAGCTTTGGAGAACCACAAGTTACCATTAAAGGTTTTAAATTGGCAAATAAACATGTTTATCACATCTTCGTTTCCTGTGCAAAAATTCTGCTCGTATATCTTTGTACAGATATAATTAATAAAGGATGCAAGGAGAGGCAAATCAGTTAGAACAGATGCAGACGTAAAGGACTGCGTATGGCATAAGAATGTAAATAACAGGATGGTAAAATCAGTGGTGAAAGGAAGGTTATTTAGTTGTTCCTAAGAAATGTTGCAACCACAGCTCTGTCTGCCAGTATTAGGCCACAGCCTGTATAAGGATGAGTGAAGGCAGATAAGAAATGGATCCCTGAAAATGGCCTAATTTGTACGGGACTCAAAGTGGAGCAGCACCATTTATCAGGGGTATGTGTTCAATTATCCTCTGATTAATAGGCATTCATTTCACTGGGTACATGACACGGCAGCAACGATCCAATTACTCTATGGCTGATTTCATTTATATATTGCTTCTCCAAAGACTTACATTTAGTCAGTTTAAAAAAACAGCTCCATCATCTGCGCTTTGATTTCCATGGATGACTATGTAGGAATGAGGGAAACTGCACGAAGACCCAAAGCATGTTCAGCACCAGTCCGCTCACGCCAGCGTCACCACACCACTGACATTCTTGCGTTACTTCATCATTTTCCTTGTTTTACCTTGTTTGTTTCACAAACTTGCATGTCTTCTCTGTCTTCGATGTAGATTTATTAGCTGTATGACGTCTTATATTATTTGGTGGACATGATAAGTAATGCAGGAGGGAGCAGGACTGCACCTGAGCAGGATTGTGGGGAGACCGTATCAGCTTTGCTCTGGGACTGGAGGATTTACACATCAAAGACCAGCTCATTAACAGAGGCTCTCTCCCAAAATTAGTTCTGTTACATCCTACAAAATGAATCGGCCCCATCTCCTGAGAATGCCATGTGTGTGTGTTCGTGCGCGTGTAGGCGTTTGCTTTTGCACACTTGTTGTAAAGGGTCAGCTTTCTTACTTGGGATTTTGGGCTGCAGACATCGCAGCATGTGTCGCTTTGCTTGCGAGCATAGATAATACCGCCTGATGAAAAATCAAGCAGAGGGTCTATCATTGAGATTAGGAGAAGCCTCGGCGTACGTCTGGACAAATTGCATTCGGCACAAAATGCAACCCACGGGTCGGGGTCACTCGGCACCATCCGTTTTTGTTTCACCAGTGTGAGCAGAGAATCATTTTCGTCTTTCCACTTGAAAAAGGAGCCTTATTTCTTTAATTTAAACCAATCTCTCAGTATCTGTTTGTGTGAGCATATTAATAGATTGGAGTGTGAAATGCATTTCTGAGGCTTTGGTCTTGCTTTATCTGGACTTTGAATATAAAGGCTTTTTTTCATAGACTGAAAAAAAATCAGATAATCTTTTATTTTTTATTTAATCCATAACAGCAGCATTACATGACTGATTGGTCTGAATACTGAACGTTTACTGACAGTGATGTGATCCCATGTAGTGATCTCCATGACATAATCATGCCCATTTTTAATCCAGTGCTGTGTCAGGGCATTAAGATCATGGGCACTCAGTATTCATTTTTCAGCCTTGAGATTTCTCCAGATTTTCTGAATCTTTTGATGATATTATATCCTGTCAATGAAGCGATATTCAAAGAAAACCGTTCTGAAATTGTTCCACAATTTTAGAGATATGCTTTTTTGCAGTTAATGAAACTGACCTCTCTAAGATGTTCTTTTGCTACCCAGTCGTGTGACTGACATGTTGCCAATTAAAGTAATTAGTTGCGAGATGTTTTCTTTTAGTACAACTTACTTTTCCAGCCATTTGTTGCTGCCGTCCTAATTTTTTCAGATGTGTTACTGCCATCTAATTCCAAATGAGTCAGTATTTTTTCAATATACCTTCTCTATATTTATTCCAATCCTCTCTGTATATACCAAATCCCTGTAATCTTACCTCGATATCAACTACTGGTGTATTTATAGGTAAATAATACGTTAAGCATTTTCAGATCGCACAGCACTTAATTCTTGCAGCTTATTTTGAAGGCTACAAATATTCAGATGAGCAATTTTTAAACTTTTCTTTTAAAGATGTCTAATAGCTTATAGTTTAATTCCACTGGCATCCTTATTTTAATATTATTACATTAAGATGAGCCACCAAAGTTTCTCTTACAAAGAGCCAAGCGTAGCCGCTTACAGCATAACTGCCCTTTGCTCCAGCGTCGAGTTCAAGTTCAAACTTCCTGTAGCCGTTTCAGCAACACGGTTTATAAGAATTTGTCCTTCATGTGCTCACACACACCACAAGACACATCCAACAAAACACAACAAGGCAGGTAAAAGTTCAAATCTTTTCTTTCTCAGTCATTCATAAACAGTAGTGTGTTCCCATTTTTTTTCATGATGACTTCCTGATCCTTGATCTACAGGAATTCACTAAGATGCTTCGAGCTCTTATCTACGTCTCTTAACTTTCCCCAGTCTATGACTTTGTTCAGTTTGAACTTGATTGGCGTCCGTTTTTAGCCTGGTGATTAGTAGTTCACTCTGAGCAATCTCAGGTTATTCCATCAATCATGTCATTCCTTTTGCTTTGTTTTTTTTTTCAGCTTAATCCAAACACTCGACTAGGAAATTGGTTCTTTTGTTTTATGAATCAAGTATTGTATCTGTAAAGAATCTAAATGGTGATTCTTCTCTTTTTAACTCCTCATACATTTTCTTGCTGAGCAAGCATTTCTTTGAGAAAGACCGAATGTACAAACTCTGCCTCGGTTACAGTCCTCTCGTTCGTCCATGTTGTCTGTTTTTTCTCATTTCCTCTCTTTCTCTCGCTCTGTAATGATGGATGAAAACTGTGCTGACAGTCAGACTGCCCTGACTCTCTAGATGGCCATTTAATGATCAGAGATTCCAGCTGGAATGAGACAGATTGGTTGGTGTTAAGTACCAAAACAGTTACACTAACAATGCTGCATTTAAAGCAAGAGTTTTGCTGTGGTTTTACACACTCCTGTCTTCTGCAGCCAGGCGTGCACACGTGTGATATAAAACTAATTTAAGCCATTGGGAATATATTTGCTCAGAGAGCAGAAACGGAGGGGAGTGGTCTTGTCTAATGGGATGGTCCTTCTAATGAATGCTGATTGACTGACAGACGCTCCGTTTTAATGTACTATTACTGTGTTTAGTGTAACTCAGTCCTCAGAGGAGCACTGCTTGAAGATCTCTTTATCCCTTTCCTCTCAATCTCAGGTCTTTTAAGTGTTTCTAATTATTAGGTGTGTTTTTAGTTTTTGGTGTTTGAATCTATTATCATGTTTAGAACAGAAGAATTCCATCTGAGACCGTCCCAACAAGTTTATGTGCGCGTGCTGTATAAATCCAGCATATTTTCAGTGCATTCTGTTGCTGTAAATTAGAATACATGATGCATGTAAAGAGGAAGATGAAGGAGGTTGTTCTGTAGAGTGTCTCACTGTGGGCCTGACAGCTGTGGCAGTGGGCCTGGATCTAACCCTGAGTGAGTTAAGAGTCCCAAAGTGAAAATGACACTTTGTGCACCATTCATCATCCCGCTGCTCCACAAAGCACGGACACAGACAGACTCCGAGTCATGATAACACAAACATTTATGCATGCACGTACTCTATATTTGCACATCACACGCTGCTGGCCGCACAGCGTGCCGCGTTGTGCAGCAGTTAGACACGTTTCGCAGCTCACCTGGAGCCTGCTCTGCATGACGGGCAGCGTATGACTGTCGTTTTGATTGACGACCCTTCGGCCGCTCACAGCTGCTGCTGGCGTGATTTATAAGCCAGACAGGTTCAGTCCAAGTGTTTCCATCCCGTCCACCCTGTACTTCGTTAGTGGATAAATTTACAGGCGTAACAGAATTTTCTCTCCTCCCCCCTACTTCTGTATGGTCCCTTCCCTTATTGTGATATTTAAACCTTCCAATTATACTCAGATTGCTACAGCAGTAATTTAATACTTTAAGTGGCGTTATGTAATCTCTGAGCTCTCTTGCTCCCTGTCTCCTTTATCCTTCGTTGGTAAACAGCAGCAGCAGTGACGACATGCCCACTTGCCCCCTCAGAGCCCATTCGCTTTCAGCGTCAGTTTGCGTTCAATAACTCACTGGAGAACAGCCCTGCTCTAAAACCTCCTCGGGGATCCTCTGCTGAGATTGGCAGCAACCACCCAGCCCCGGGCTGCTGTATGGTGGGAGCAAGGGAAGGGAGTAGAGACTATATTTAATATGAGGAAATATGTCTTGGGGTATGTTTTGTGACATGATAATAAGGCTAGTCAAGTTACACAACACAGTTTCTTCACATATACAGCATGGGTTCTCATCCATTGCTTCATAAGTGTGTCATTCATTATGAATCACACTGTGGTTCTGAAATGGCTCCCACTGTGGCAAGAGCTTCCTGCTGTCTTTCCCTGACTCAGCTGTTCACTGAATCCCCGATGAGTCAGGAATGCCAGTTAATTGTAATTAGAACCACTGTAAGCGTAACTATTGCTGTTATGCTGCGCTAATGAAACAGGGCTGTCCCGGCCCCTGTGTATTTACCCCAGTGTAACCTATAGTATTGATGCAGGGAGGAGGAGGCAGGGAACTGACCGTGGTGCAACACTGGCACCTTGTGGTTGTGCTCAGTATTACATGTCTGTGTTTAACTTTTCCTTTTAATTTAGACAATTATTCCAAGTTATTATGCTCTTATTTCCTGTTTGGAAGGATTCTTAACACTTAAGAAAATGTTTTGCTTGCGAGGTTTCAAAGTGCGTCTCGTACAAATGATGGGTTGGTAATCAAGTGAGATGAACTGGCTTCCAGAGCTGGAAGGAAATCATGGATATTGAGGACTGATTGAAGACAGTGTTTTTATTATTGTTATATGTTATTCATTAGAAAAGGTGAAACGTTCAAAATGAAAAGTAGGATGTCACAGAACCTGGCAACCATCTTGGTAATGCCCCTGGGCACTTATTTGTATAGTTATTGAATCCAGTATTTAAATGAACGTTTTGAATTTTAGAGCTTAATGGCACTGGAAATAAACAACAATAACAACAAAGCTGCATGTATAGAATCACTAGCCAAATCTGATTTGGGGGGAAAAAAATCAAGATATAAAAAATATTAAAAAAAAACTCTACAAGTTGTTCTGAAAACAGAGTATGGACAGAATCAGCATCTCATACTCAGTTTTCCATTATGGATGCAGTAAGATGAGAATAACTGTAAGTGCTCTGACCTACACCTTTAAAACAATAATGAGTAAAAATATCTGCCAGCACATCGTTGAAAGTGTCGTGAATCTCTGCTGTTTGCCTGCATGCTCAGATTTTTCCCTGCGCTGTTGTTAATTGTCTCTTTGGGCTCAAAGAGCTCTCCCATACATTAGTGTTTGCCGAGTGCTGTCTCTCCCGCTCTAATGTCTCTGGAAAAACACACATTTAAGTGGAGCTAAGGGACTTTAATATGAAATTGGTTAGCAACAGAAAATCTAGCTGGAATTCTTTTACTTTGTCAGTGAACGTCTGCCGATCCTTATGTTGTATTTCCTACCTTCCTAAAGCTAGTGTACTCTCTTTTAACGTGTAGTATGTCCAGAGAGTATTCATAGCACTTCACTTGTTTAACATTTAGTCATGTTACAGCCTTATTCCAACATAGATCTAATTTTCTTTTCACTTTAAAATTCTGCACACGAGACCTCGTAACACAAACTGGAAAGGTTTGGTTGAAGTTCTTGCAAATGTTTTCAAAATATAAAACAGTACATCAGTATCAATAACCTTTGTTCAGTACTTTGTTGCAGCAATTACAGCCTCAGGTCTTTCTAAATATGATGCTACGAGCTCTGCTCACCTATTTTTATTTATTTTTTGGCAGTTTCTCTTATTCTTCTTTGCAGACTCTCTCATCAGCCTGGATGGGGGAGTGTCAGTGCACAACTATTTTGAGATCTCTCCAGAGTTTTTCAATCAGGTTTAAGTCTGGGCTCTGGCTGGGCCACTTAAGGACATTCACAGAGAGGTCACTTCTTTGTTATGTTGGCTGCATGTTTAGGGTTGGTGTCCTGTTAGAACCTTTGCCCCAGTCTGAGATCCAGAGTTATCATCAAGGTTGTCTTTGTACATCATCTTTCCCTCAACCCTGACTAGCTCCATGATGCTGCCACCATCACACTTTACTGTAAGGATGATGTTGGCCAGATGATAAGCAGCGCCTTGTTTCCACAAGACACGACGCTCATCATTCAGGTCAAAGTGTTCAATCTGTGTTTGATGAGACCAGAGAATTTTGTCATGGCATGGTGTGTGAATATTTATGTGCATGTCATATTTCTATTTTAAATCGTTAATACATTTCCAGCAAACTTTTTTCTCTTTATGGGGCATTGTGTGTAGAATTTTCCAGTGAAAAATTATTTCAATCTATTATGGAAAAAGGTTGAACTAGTGAGGCAGTGTAAATACTGTCCAGGTTTGCTGTAAAAGATGATAAAACATTATAAGAATCAAACATAAAACCCGAATGTTGAATGTTAAAGGTAGAAATGTCCAGGTGTGATTCATTTCTATGTACTGAAGTATGTTGGAAACAGTTTGAATGTGAGTAGTGCTGCACAACACAAGGAGCATGCCTGTTTTATAAAGGTCGGGTTAAAATGTAAAGGTTACCTCACTCGTTTTTTAATGTGTCGCAAATACAACGTAAGAAGTGGCAAAATGTCACTGGGCTGAGGTCTTACTTTTTTTCTGTCCTTGAAGGAGTAGCACTTCCTGTACTGGCTCGTTTTTCATCAAATGTTAGATTTTCTATATTATTTCCATGTTTTAGTAAATTTTTTGGATGCATACAAAATATATACAAAAGGACAGTTTATTCAGGCTGGGCTGATTAATCTACACTGAAAGAGTCAGAGATAAAGGCCCCATCACGTCCACGTTTATACGCCTGCCTTTTTCTAATGGTCTCTACCATTTTTTTTTTCTTAAGAAATCTTCCTTCGGCGTAATAGTTAGGTGAGCCCTCTGTAATAGTCCGTGTTTAAATGTTCTGTGCTCATTGTAATAGTTGGCAGAAGCTCGTGTAATAGTTCGTGTTTTGTGTGTGAGCAGGCTCTCAGGTAACAGAGGCCCTGCATATGAAATGAGATGGTAATGAGGAGGAGGAGGGGAGCCTTATCACTATTGGGCCAAATTCCGACAGTGAATTGCGCAGTTGTAACAAAAGTAACAGAGCGTCCATTCAGCCTGCACTAATCCAGATGGGAAAGTCAAACAGCAGAAAGTCCACGGCACAAACTCATTTCATCACTTTATTAATTTAGATATTGCCTCCTCGCTCCTGTGGGGAGAAGGGAGAAAAAAAAAAAAAAAGAGCCCCTCTGAAATGACCAACATCGGTGAGGCGTTTTGCTCTACATGGTTCCCCCACTTCGTCTCCTCCCGTTATCTGTTTAATTCATCCCGCCAATCTTGGCTGTCTTTACCCACTAAATTTCCCTTTGACACGCATGCCTTGCTTCGCATAATCCTCACTCGGGGGCAGAATTAAAAATGGAAAAAAGAGGAGGGAATAGGACAGGTGGCTGGAGAATCCTTGAAATAATGTTCAATGCCAGACCCAGCAATGATTTGACCAGATTCGAATTGGAAGGCTGATAGGGAGATTTTTTTTCCACCCCCCCCCCCCCCCCCCCCCCCCCCCCCCCCTCCCCCCCCCCCCCTCCCTCCTTTATTTTTGGAACCAAGGGGCAAGAAAAGGGTGACAGGTGGAAAATGTGCAGAGAATGAGAAGTCCCTTAAGAGCCAGGTCGAAGAGTCAGTTCTAAATTGTGGTGCCAGAATGACTTCAGGGGAAAACTGTGGAAAGGGAGATGAAAATGTCAAAATGTCACTCTCCGGAGGTCTGATTTGAAAAGTTTTCTCTGTCTACTGAAGACTGAGAATTAGAGCAGTAGTTTCTTTTCTCCCTCTGTCTGTATCCATTATTGACCTGAAGGGCGCGTTTCTTCCACCATGAATATGGCAGATGTGTTATCTTTACACAGCTGCTGGTGGCAGCTGATCGTGCTTTCTCTGCTGTTATTTATCAGCTTTGTCTGACCAATCAGCGGTGATGTGCTTTGCTGGAGCAGAGCTCGATATGCCAAGCTACAGTTCTTTGGGTACCGCATATCAACAACAGGTCAGATGGGTTCGTTTACACATGAAAGGTGCATGTTTGTGTTGGTGATATGATGTGAGCAGGATAATGGAAGGGAAACCTACATGTTGTGAAGTGCAGTTTCTTTGAAGCAATGCTGCCTTGTGCTATTATAATTCAAGTATTGGTAAGTTTGTGGAAAAGAGCTGATGACATTTTTGATTTATCTGAGGTCAAAAATGTCAAGAGTCTAAAGCCATTCTAGTGGCTTTGTTAGGTTGTGTAAGAGTGTGTGTGTATGTAGGGGGGTAACACTACACGATGTTTGGAACTTTAGGTCAGGGGTTCGACTTCCAGCTGTCACAGGCCAAGAGGCAATGTACACCCTGGGCAGGTAACCCGTCTGTCACAGGGCTAACACAGAGAGACGGTCAACCATTCACACTCACATTCACACCTGCGGCCAACAATTAAGCCACTAACTGATTGTCTTTGGACTGTGGGAGGAAGCTAGAGCACGTGGAGAGAACCCATGCAAACACAAGGACACACGGAATGGCTCCACCCAGCTGGTGGATTAGAACCTTCTTGCTTTACATGCACACTGAAATGATGACTTCATCACCTTGATGCTCCAAAGTCTTTCTAAGTGCAGAATCGGACCGTGAGCGGTCACAGACCCTCAACTTCGAAGCAAGTGTTTCAGATGCAGCAAGACAGCAAATTCATTGGATGTGATGACAGTAATTTTCTTGCTTCAGCCTTCAGTGTACTGCAGCATAAAAGAAAACGACCCTTCTCCTTAAATATTTGTACAATAATACTCAATAGACATTTTCCTGATCAGATTATGGTCTCTCTTGCTAGTTTAAACTCTTACTAAATACAAGATGATGTTAATTTTATACAGGTAAAGCAGGGTTATACTTTACGGCCCTGCTATCTTGTGATTTACAAGTTGTTGCTGTATTGTAGTGACTTGTTGTTGTTGTTGTTGTTTTCATATCTGATCCTGGTTTACAAGCCAAAATTGCAATAGCCAAAGGACTCAAAGAATCCAATTGGTCACCCTGCAGTGGCTGGGAAGCATATAACCACACATTAAGTGCTGGCCAAATTAGAATTTCAGATGAAATTCAAATTGTAGTTCTTTTGTAGCCATAGGGAGCTAAATTCACATGCATTTGACCTAATGAATGAGATTTGTGCATTTTCTGCCAATCTAAGAATGCCTTTTTTCAGTGATTGGTCTACTTTGCTCCAGCCTATTTTGAGGACCAGAAAACACATGAAATATATGATAGTCATACATTCTTGAATACCTGGATTTGCCCTTTTGTTTGTTTTTTTTATTCTTTGTTTTAATAATTTAATATTTTGCAGTTGAAAAATTAACAATTTCTGTTATTTTTTTAAATCCCCAAACCAATTATTCCATTTGTAAAATGATCAATACTTAAGTGTTTAACCGTTCCTTAGCTGGGTGTAACACAGGGGCTGAAAATGTATAGAACCTGTTCACAGTTGTTTCAGATGTTGGAACAGATAGGGCTATAACAGTGCTGAAATCGGATCCAGATCAGACTGAAACAGGTAGGAGTGTCTCTCCGTGCAGGGGTACAGATCTGCAGTGTGCGTGCTCTATGTAGGGGCAGGGTGCGGGGCACGGCAATAGCGGCAGCAGTGGCGAGTGGCACTATTGATTGGGCTCTGCAGGCTGAAACCAGTCAATTCAGAGCACCAGTGAGCCGAAACCGATTGGGGCTCCTGAGTTACAAAATCCTGCAGCTCTACTTCTCTCACCTGCTAAAAAAGAAAAAAAAAAAAACGGTATTTCTCATTCCCCAGGCAAATGTTTTCAAAGACAAATTTTAAGATTCATGGTTGAAAAAGACTTGAGGAAAAGCAAATAGTATGTGTGACATCGCTGGAGTTGTTACGTGTGGCCTTTCTCAATCATGGCACCATTCAGAGCCTTAGCGTGCTGCTTCACGGTTTAAGACCATCTCACTCATTTACAGCTGTGAAGATTAGGTCTCTGAGGATGACCGCTCATTTAAAGTGTGACTGTTGTAAATTGTTAATTACATTTATTCACAAACATGATTCAGTTTTCTTATCTTACCTGTGTTATAGTTCAGAGCATGTAGCTTATAGCTTGTTTTATTGACAGAGTGCCTTAACTGCAACTGTAAGAACTTTTGAATCATTTTTCGTTTTGCTCTTTTGTCCTTTTCCCAGAAGAAAAAACACAGAACAAAGAAAAAAGCCAACTTAAACAGAACACAACACAGAATTTCAAATTGTACATATCTCTTTAACATTGTTTCTAACATGAGAAAGCGGTTGCTTTATGTGATAATCTGCGATGAACTGACATTACTACAACAAGCTAGCTAACTAATGTCATGTAGCATTTAGCAAATACGCGAGCTAAATATTCCCAATTGGATATTAAATCTGGGTTCATGAGGAGGACAGAAACATGACACTATTTTAACGGTTACTGTCACGCTGTTACCACAGGACTTTAAAAAGACGTAGCTGTTCTCCTGCTCAAGGTCTTGTCATTTTTTTCAGGTATGGTAAGGTGGTGCCTTCATTCCAAGCCAAGCAGTTTTCAGCGGCCACGGGGCTGAGCCGCATGCTGATCATACTGGGGGCCATTGAACCGACTGTGAAAGGCGAGAATGTCTCAGAAGAGGTCATTCAGCGACAGGTCAGGCTGACACACTATACAGTGTACATGCGTCTACAGTGAAGCACGTCCTCAACATTAAAACACTGAAATCTTGTGTGAATGTGACACAGCGAGTCCGGTGTGACTTTAAAGGGATTTGGGAGTATGTAACTAATGGTCAGGGTACAGAAGTACTATCATAACATGCCATCTTTGTAGGCTGAATACAGTTTTCCCCCTCCTCCTTTTTCATCTATAGCACGTGTTCTTTTAACTGAATTAAAATCAGCAGTAAAAATTGATATCTTTCAGGCATTCAAATCTTTTCCCTCTCACCTTTTCCCGTGCAGCCACAGGATGGCGCTAATGCGAGAACAATCGCGTCTCCTCCTCAGCAGAGATGCGAGTGGGTGATGATAGCAGGAGCGTTTGTCTTCATAATGTCAGAGACTGTGAATTTGGCATGATATGACACGAGACATTTTAAATAAACCAAAATTGAACCCGTCTCCTGGAGCTCATGCGTGATGCCCTGCATCTCGTGATGCCTACTATATTGTAAAACCTGGCCTTTTGACAGGTCATACGGTGAGTGAGGAAGACCCTGTTAATAAAAGCTACAAGCGTCTTTTGCTGTGTATTGCAGATGAGTTTTTTTCCCCTATAGAGGAGGGAGGAGGGGTTATTTTGCATTCATCCATACTCAGATTTGTCTGTGAATCACACATACAGCTGTGGCACTTCTGCCTGTCATGAAGTCCTGTAGTCATTTCCACGTCCTATTGAAAAACATCAGAGGCTCGGGGGTAGTAATGGATTTCGATGATGAACAACAACAAGCCAGTATCTTTAAAAGCACGGAGAAATGCTCTCTACACACTGATACCTGTATTAGCAGAAAAACAAAGGCCGTGACAGTCATGTCAGGGACATTAGAGACAGACTATTAGAGAGAAGTTAATTCCTGCTTCCTTCTTTTTTTTTTTTTAAACCCTTTAATGAACTTTGAGTGACATTTTTCTAACATCTGCTCACTCGTCTCCTGCAGTTGTCTGTGCGATGCAGTGACGTATGCTAGGGGATGAATGAGAACAGTTCGTTAAGACGCCTTGTTCTCTGCTGCCAGCCACCCACGATTTGATGGCAGCAGTGATGAGGGACCTATTTCAGCTTTTCAAGTGTTACAGTTGTTGCCAAGGAGATAAGGACATCATTGTGCTTGAATTCTCCAAGGACAGAAAAAGGTTTTTTAGACGGGCTAGTGAAGGTTATAATGTACACACAGAGACTCACACACACCTACACACCGGACTCAATATAGCATGCATTCCATTTCTCAAGGGCATGTACATGTAACCGCTGCTTAATTGAACTGGACCCGAATTGTTTGCCGCAGTGATGAAAGCACCAAAGGGTGTCTGGTTTCATTGCGTGCAGGTGACAGATGAAGTTAAAGGCGAGTTCTGCTCAATTTTGCAAATTCCCGTGAATTCTGAAGCGCGGTGAACTTTTTTCAGCCTGAGAACAAGAGACAGATTTCAGAAGTGTTATCAGTTTGTTCCTTCTCTGAGCTGCTCTGCTGAATGAGATGGACACTGCCATCACTGCATTCAGATTGGCTTACTATAGAAAACGTTATTACTACTTTTCCCATCTTTTACAAATTATTCTGCTAATATAATTTTTCTGTGGCGGAAAGAAAGAAGTTGGGGGCGTTTTTGTTCTCACTGAAAGACATTGCATTGTGCATGGAGCTGTTTGTCCAAGGATCTTGGGTTTTTAGACAAACATAAAAGGTTTGTATGAGTTGATATGGGATTAGAGGCATGTGAAGACGGGTAAAAAAGGTGACTGTGGAATAAGGTTATTCACATGCCCCCAAAATTGACTTGTTAATTCTTTAATTGGGATTGCTCAATTACCCATCAGCGGGTATGGGTACCTGCACATTTATTTATTTATTTATTTTTTTACTTTTACTGTGCAAAAGTTATTCTAAAGACTCTTCAGAATTTTTTTCCATCATGCAACTCCAATCAATCTAGGGCTGCACGATTTTGCATAAAATGAGAATCACGATTTTTTGGCTTAGAATTGAGATCACGATTCTCTCACGATTTTCTTTTCCAGTATAAATATTTATTGCACTTATTAACTGCACATCAACTTCGTAACAGTTGAAACTGAACATAAAAACAATAAACAAACATAAAAACAATAAATGTCTCACGTTTTGTTGTTGCCGCAAAATGTTGTACTGCTTGAAATTCCGTCTCCACCGTTGCTCGACACTGCGTGTATAGAGCAGGTAGTGCAACAATACAAAAATAGTTGCGGGACGGCACTGTGTAGCGTTTGTCTAGGGTGTTGATCATTTTCCTAAATCCCTCGTTTTGCACAGTGTTGATGGGAGCCATATCTTTGGTCAGGTGATAAGTGATAGCCTCCGTAATTTCTTTGAGTTCGACGTGTATAGGGAAGCGCTGTATAAGGTTCCCGTTATTGGTGTTTGGGTGGATTTTCTCCTGTCACTTTCTCGTCATCCCTGACGTGCTCTCCGCTGTTTTTTCCCTGCTAATTTTAGCATCACAAGGCACAGCTTCTGTGTCACGTGGTATAAGGCTCCGCCCTTGTCATTTGTTGAGCAGGAAGAGTGAGCGCTTGTTTTCATGCAGAGTACGTCCCGGATCAAAGTGCGGTACAATCGTCGTCGTCTTTTTTTTTCTTTTTCTTTTTTTTTTAAATCGTTGTCATTTGGAAATGAGATCGCACATAAGTATGAATCGAGATCGCGATTTTCTAACGATTAATCGTGCAGCCCTAAATCAATCCCATCATATTCATCAACTAGCACCACAAAGACTCCAAACATTGATTCAGAAAGAACACAGGAAGAATAAGGAGTCCTGCAACTGATGTGAAAAATTATGTGAAAGGCAAAACACAGGCAGGAAGTTTGGTTTAGTTTTTATCTGTAAAGTGCACTTTGTATGAAGTGAAGTGTACAGTATTTTTACAAACATTAGTTTGCACATTAGTGACATGAGTTCTCGAAAGGATATTTACTTTTAGTGTCTTATAATTTGCACAGAACTTTTTATGTATAAATAATTTTTTTTAATGCGATTCATCACAACAAACTAGGTCTTCTGTTAATCTCACGTTTCTTCATTTAAGGTCTGTCCGATTCATACACTCAACAAAAATATAAACGCAACACCTTTGTTACTGCTCCCATTCCCCATGGGATGGACGTAGAGACCTAAAATTCATTCCAGATACACAATATAACCATCCCTCCCAAACAGTGGTCACAAATCAGTCCAAATGTGTGGTAGTAGGCACATCTGCTATATTGAGATAATCCATCCCACCTCACAGGTGTGCCACATCAGGATGCTGATCTGACATCATGAGTAGTGCACAGGTGTACCTCAGACTGCCCACAACAAAAGGCCACCCTGGAATGTGCAGTTTTGTCTCACAGCAAAATGCCACAGATGCCACAAGCAATGAGGGAGCGTGCAATTGGCATGCTGACAGCAGGAATGTCAACCAGATCTATCGCCCGTGCATTGAATGTTCATTTCTCAACCATAAGCCGTCTCCACAGGCGTTTCAGAGAATATGGCAGCACATCCAACCGGCCTCACAACCGCAGACCTCGTGTAACCACACCAGCCCAGGACCTCCACATCCAGCAGGTTCACCTCCAAGATCGTCTGAGACCAGCCACCCAGACAGCTGCTGGAACAATTGGTTTGCACAACCAAACAATTTCTGCACAAACTGTCAGAAACCGTCTCAGGGACGCTCAACTGCATGCCCGTCGTCCTCATCGGGGTCTTGACCTGACTCCAGCTCGTCGCCGTAGCAGACTTGTGTGGGCAAATGCTCACATTCGATGGCGTCTGGCACGTTGGAGAGGTGTGCGCTTCACGGATGAATCATGGTTCACATTGTTCAGGGCAGATGGCAGCTGAGAATGTCCCAGTTCTTGCATGGCCAGCATACTCACCGGACATGTCACCCATTGAGCATGTTCGGGATGTGCTTGACCGGCGTATACGACAGCGTGTACCAGTTCCCACGAATATCCAACAACCTCGCACAGCCATTGAAGTGGAGTGGACCAACATTCCACAGGCCACAATTGACAATCTGATAGACTCCATGCGACGATGTGTTGCACTGCATGAGGCAAATGGTGGTCACACCAGATACTGACCGGTTCTGGGTCCCCAGACCCCCAATAGCGCAAAAAACTGCACATTCCAGGGTGGCCTTTTGTTGTGGGCAGTCTGAGGTACACCTGTGCACTACTCATGATGTCAGATCAGCATCCTGATGTGGCACACCTGTGAGGTGGGATGGATTATCTCAATATAGCAGATGTGTCCACTACCACACATTTGGACTGATTTGTGACCACTGTTTGGGAGGGATGGTTATATTGTGTATCTGGAATGAATTTTAGGTCTCTACGTCCATCCCATGGAGAATGGGAGCAGTAACAAAGGTGTTGCGTTTATATTTTTGTTGAGTGTAGATGCAGCCTCTATAGGAGCTTTCAGCAGTGGTATTTAACCACACAAGCCACACATTGCTGCACATCAGTGAGCCTCGGTTGATTGAGACCATGCTGCCGGTTTCACAGGTTGTCCTTCTTTGGGCAACTTTTGGCAGGTAAACTGGAACAACATGGCGACAATTGCAGATGTTATCACCCAGTTTCTTTGCCATCACAAGTTGGCCAATGTCAGAGTTGATCAGATACTTGTGCTGCCCATTTTTATTGCGTGCCTGAGAGGAAATCAACGGTCTGTTCAGATCTGTGTTTGGCTGGAGTAACTAAATGCTTTCAGTCTCAAACGGGGAGAGAATGTTTCACCTGTGCAGTTTTGATGAGGTTAACAAGGATACGGTGGATGTTTGCACGCATCTACCTGAATGGTTAGTTTAGTTTTTGTTAAATAGTGACCATCAGCGACCGTGTTTTTTGTTTGTGTTCTCTTTTGTACGGTGGCCCTGAGAGGTCAAACGCTCCAACTTAAGAAAACACCAGCAAAGAGAAAAATGCTGCAAAAGCTCACAAAACACAACTGAAGTTTTTGGGGAGATGATAACGTGACGAAAGTGCAGAACCGAAAAGTTAACAGTAAACAGCGAAGATGTATCCACAATATGTTAGGAAAACGTGATTTTAAAACTCCCATTGCCCTTTTCTCCCTCACAACATCGATGAACTCTCTGAACTTTTAAGCGTGCCTCAGTGCAAACCTTCACTTTATTCCTTCTCTGTTTTTTTTCCATTTCCACTGTGTTTGTGTGTGTGTTTTATGTGCTTTGGCAGCGTTTTTCTATTTGTTGGTGTTTTCTTAAGTTGGAGTCCATTTGACCTCTCAGGGCTGCCATACATTTCTGATAACTGTGGAAATTCTTTGTTTTTGTTAGCCTGTATTGATCTTTCATGGGTTTTTTTTTCTGTTCCTACAGAAATACCTACAAAGTAACCCTGCGCACCAAAGTGCTGCTGTCGATGAGCATTACTTTCTGAATGAAAGTGCAGCTCAAGTAAGGTATGGTAAAGATATGTAGACGCTCTCCCCCTCCAGATTTTTCTGGATGGTTTTGCACATTTGCATGTGGAATTCAAAGTGAACTTCAAAAATATTAAACAAAATTATTATTCTGTTTTTTTTTTTTCTTTTTTTCTTTCAAAGGGACATAACAAAGTTTAAGCCCCTCTCCAGCAGGACATCAGTGAGCGTGCTCACGGGGGACTCCTTTGACATGCAAATGCCAGAACACCTAAACCGAGTGAGTGCCTTTACTGTAACTGCACAACTTCATGCTGCATCATTAGGTCTGGTACAGTGACTGAACAATGCTCTAATAACATGGTAAATCATATTCCCCATGCACCAGATGGTAGCGAAGCTTCAAAAGAGGTTTCTGGAGGATTCCTACCCGTCGGCCAATCACATTCACATAAAAGGAGCAGACCGGCGAATGATCTACAAGAAGCCATCTGCCATCAGCCAGCACCTGAGGAAGCTAGTCAACCAACGACAAGCCAAGCAGCAGAGCGAGTGACCCGTGTCCAAAATGTAACTACACCCCAGACATGAATGGAGTAATAAGACAATCAAGTTACTTTTTTTTTTTTTAACATTTCTTTGCAGCAATCTGGAACGATTGTCTACACGTCTGCTAAGGTTCATCAAGCAGTCAATTTCAGAACACACTTTTTTGCAGAGCTCTGCTTCATTGGAAGCTTTTTAATTGAAGATAACTGGAGGGTATTCAATGTGATGAAGTATTTCCTGTCTTAGATTCATCTTATCTTTCAAGTTGTTATTTCAGGCTCTTCACCTGATTGGCCAGTACCAAAAAAATTAATACATTATTCCTTATCAATGCAAAGGCCACACACACGTCACCGCTCAACCGGATACCTTTTTTTTTTTTTTTTAATCTCACTTGGTTCTGTCTTAATATTCTGCCATGTTATAGCCACAAGGGAAGATACATGGAGTCCTCTTGCACTGCTGCATCACTTCATTTTGTTACTCGCATATAGCTGACCTCCTGTTTTTTGGACTTTTTTTTTAAAACTGCAAATGTTTTTCAAAAATAAATCTTTATATATATATATATATATATAAGTGTTTGTTTGTTTGTTTGTTTGTTTGTATAACACTGCAGTGATCTTATTTTCTGGTATAGATTCATGTGAAAGAAACACCAGAAAGCACTGGTTTATCCTGAGGATTTAAGTTTAATTATGACACCACATCAAAATAAAAATTTCCAACAGATCTGGAATTTAATTCCATCCATATACATGCATAGCAACAACGTTTTAAGAAACATTTTCTCCCATAATCAGGACATTGGAATGATCATTTTACATCAGTATCCCCCACTGACCTCCCAACCCATCTTGTTCGTCAGCAATAAACTTAATTCTTGTACAACTTGCTTTTTTTTTTTTTTTCTCTTTTTGTTTTTAAATTCCCAATGGGGTTACAAATAATTATATGCACAGTCCCCATTTCGTAATACTGCTTTCAGTAATGTTCCCTCATTTACAAAGTATTGCATTGAGAGCAAAATTTGAAAAAGGGAGACCAAAGTGTATCATCAAACAGAAATACGAGTACTATACAAGAATGCTGCCATCCTCATGAAAACATCCACATCTGAGTTGAAGAAAAGAGACAGGGACAAACAGCCACATATGTATGCAAAGCCATGTGTATATGCCAAAATGTGAGATGCAGGGTTGTGCCAGGTGATCACCCCCACCCACCCCCCCAAAACGGCGGCTTTTTAAGGCTAACAAGTCATTAGTAGCAAACTGCAAGTGACATTTTGGCCATATACAGAAACTGGTACAGCAAATAAGAATACACAAGTGCCTCAGTAGCTATTTTTGTGTCTAAAATGCATCTCATTTTTGTATTGTCTATTGTTTCATTGAGCCTACATTACAGTGTAAACAATATGTGTGCTACACAAGAATGACTATACAATAACATTACAAACAACTCTGATATAAATTTCATTTTGAATTTAAATTAAGACCACTACTCCTATTAATACTGATTGTAAAATAAATTAATGTGAAAGTGGCACCAATATTATTCTTGATCCATTTTTCTTTTTCTTTTCTTTTCTTTTTTTTTTTAAACCAATGGTTTTGCATTTGTAAGTCTTAAAACGATGAAAGAAGAAGCTTCTCTTGATTGTCCACAAGCAGCGGTTAGCACTGCATGATGCACTATTCCAGACACAACAGTGTACCAAAAAAAAAGAAAGGAGGAAAAGTCAGTAAGGGGGGGAAGGTGTCGGGGGAAGGAGCGAGGGGGAGGATGAAGAACGTGTCTTCTCTTATTTTACATGCTCGGCAGCATGTGACGAACAGTAAAACTTCTTATGGGTAATAAAGTTTGACAGGTTGTTGAACTGGATGTCACAGAGGCGGCAGTACTTGCCGCTTCCGGAGCCGTTCACGCCCTTATTGGCTGTGGGCACCGCCTCCTCGTTTGGGGACTTGGAGGAAGGCGACATGTTCTCGTTGGAGTCGGTCTGATTTTCGGTGGCCCACGTCGGTGAGGGATTGGGGGGCTGGCTGTCTGGCTGGGGCTGGTTCTCTTGCTGCGGCGGTGCTGTGCCTGAACGCTCCTCGGACTTATGCCCCCCGTTGACAATGACCATGCCTCGGTTTTTGGGCAGGAGGGGAAGGGGTTCCTTGCCAGGGTGAGGGCAGCCGTTAGCAGCAGGCTGTGTGGCCTGCTCTCTGGTTGTTCCCGTCTCTCCTCCTCCAGCACCTCCTCCCCCATTAACACTTTGCTCCTGTTCACCGGTCTCTCCCTGCACCGCTGGCCCCCCATAGTCAGTTGGTTTTATCCCAAAATACGGCGATATTTGCTCAGGACCTTTGACCTTCTTTATTGCTCCAGGGTAGAGGCAGTGGGGCAGAAACATATTCTTGCTGTCCTCTTTTGATGGGATGAGCTGGGGTTCAGCGAAAGACTTGAGACCCGGCACGGGCCCCAGGTGTGGAGGAAACATGCCTCCATTCTGCACCATCACCTTCCCGTTGCCATTCTTCTCACATTTGCCTGGGTTCTTATCGTAGACTTCATCCGGGTTACCGCTGCTTTCACTCTTCACATCTGGGAACATGGTCGTCTCCAGGCCGCCGCTCTCATTGTGCTGTTGTTGCTGTTGTGGCTGCTGCTGCTGTGCGGCAGTGGCGGCGGCCGTTGCGGGGCAAAAGTTCTGTTTGTGCGCCAGGTAGTTCTCCACTTTGTTAAAACTTATCTTGCACACTGCGCATTCATGATAGTCCAAAAGTCTTTTGGGAGAGCTACATGACTTGTCGGATACCGGCGAGCATTTTTTGCTAAGGTCAATGGGAGCGTCCAGCTCCTGTGGCTCCACGATGTTGCATTTGGGAGCCAGAACGGGTTTGGTGACAGTCAGAGATGCCTCCAGGTGTTTAGGTACCATACTTGGGAACATATCACAGCGGGGATGGAAGCGGTCTGAAAGGCTCTCTACAGCTTCCTGGGATGTGCAAGGGTTCATGGGAGGAACCCCAAGGAAACCTGGCTGACCCATAGGGGGCCTCTGGTGGTCCTGATCCGGGAGACACATCTCATACATCTTCCTGCGCTTACGACTCCTCATGGTTCTCTGCATGGAGGGCACCTTGTTGGTGGGCATGCGTTTCATGGGGGGATCATGACGAGTGGCGCAGTAGTACTGCTTGTGGACCATGTAGGTCTCGTGACGACTGAACGTGATATTACAGGCGTCGCAAGTCGTCTTGGTCGGATCGTTGTCACTTTCCACCAAACCTGTGCTGGGGCTCTTCCCCTCCATCTGCTTGTCATTCAGCCTCTCCTCAGCTCCAGTTGGCGTGGAGACCTTCTTCACCTGTCCTGCTAGATCCTTATCGGGGCCTTTAGCCCCAGCGTTGATCATGTCCAACACGCTGGAGTTCAGGCAAGCTGACTGCATGAGGTGGCTGTCAGCCTCCGACGGGTGGCAGCCGGCCAACATGCTAACAGAACTGTGACCGCTGTTGGGGCTGACCGCCTCGGGGACCTTATCCGAGAGGGCAGAGAAGTCGGGGGACTTGGCCATGTGCTGCCAGCGGCTGTTACAGTAGTGCTTTTTGTGGACCAAATAGTTGTCCAGGTTGCTGAAGGTGATATTGCATTCAAAACAGGTGGCCCCTTTGGGCATAAGAGGACTGTAGATGACAGGGGGGTAGCTGTTCCCTCCGTGGCGCAGCCTCCGGTGAACTAGCTCTGACATTTTAGCCAGAATCTCAGAAGCCTGCGGGACTACTGAAATGTCTTGGGAGAACGCAAACTGAGACAAGAAGGGGCCCATGGGAAATGTAGGCATGTTATGCTGCACAGGGGAGGAGGCCAGTCGGGGGCTGGAGGGCTCAGACTTGATCCTAGTGTAAGAAAAACTGGCTTTGCTGCCTGGGTGGGCCTCTCCCTTCTGAACAGACAGCATGGGCTTCTTCTCAGTCTTGTCAGCTTCCCCGTCTGTGCTGGTCTCCTTGTTGAGGGTCCCTTTGGGACTTCCGAGCAGAGCGTCCTTCCTGTTGGCCAGCTCAGTGCGGGCCTGCTGCTGCTGCTGCTGGAGGCTTTCCTCCGGCCCCCTGGGGGAGTGCTCTGTGCCGTTACCTTCCCTGTGAAGTTTGCTGCCGTGCCCATGTAAGTCCTGATGCTGTAAGAGTTCCCTGTGGCTCTGGAAGCTGATATGGCAGTGATTGCATCTGAAGGCCGCCTGTGACAGGTGAGACATGATGTGATGCTGGAATGTAATAAGAGAATCTGCCGTGTAGTTACAGATTGTGCATTTCAAGCTGGTGCCAGGAGGGAGGCTCTCTTCCATTTTGACACCTGTGAAGGAGATAAAAGGGAAAAATGCTCAGAATCTCGCCTCCCACTTCTCCTTTAGAGTTAACTGTAGAAACCATCAAACACTCATGCATTATGCCAAGCTTATTCCCATCCACTCTATTTTTTATGGCTCAAGGATAAACTGTCAACTATACCAGCTGACAGTACGATATGTATATTCCTCAAAATATATGACAGTTGGGGTTTTTTTCAAGCCAGCCTAAAGACCATGTGAATAAATGCAGGCTTTCATTTAATATTTAGTGAACTTTGGCTTTTGGGGGATCCATACATTAAAAAATTAAAAAAAAAGATATCTGTTGCCTCTCTGACCCATGACCTTAATACTCACCACTGTGCGAGGTGCTCAAGTGCATTTCTAGGGCCCTGGGTCCGGAGAAGCTCTTATTGCACTGTGGAAAGGGACAGATACTGGGGGTCTGGTGTGGGCCACTGTCATTCTCCTCCACCACCGTCTCTGGCTCCCTCTGCCGCCCGCTGCAGTAGTACATGAGATGAGCCTGCAGGTTCCTCTCGCTCCTAAACCAGATTCCACATGCTTTGCAGGGGAAGATGTCCTCTGGAGAGGGGTGGGGAGACAGAAAGGGACAGAGGGGATGTGACATCAGGATACAAACAGCACTTTTATATTTACAGATAAAGGGCCTACGCAAGCTCCTCTCATACGTCTACAGTCCTGCCTCTCAAAGCCTGCGTTAAAGGCTTTTCTACCAAATCCTCGGCTGCAGCATATCGCTGTGTTGCTACCAGTGGGTTGGTGCCCTTTCTCAAGGGCAAACAAGAACACTGGACCATCTGCTTACAGAAGCCTCCCTGTCGAGCTGAACCCAGATAGCCCTCGCTAAGTAAACAAACACACTATTTGCATGAGGCGTGTATTTTGCAATTAACACGTTAGTTCGAGCCTCAGTGTGTTTATGTGAACCCCCCCAAACTTGAAGGTCGATGGCTCTTATCTCCAGCGCAGAGACTCATCTGGGTTAATCTACGCCCGGGCGGAGACGACGCTCCTTGTTAAGCAGGTGACTGAGTGCAGGCTGTGGACTGGTGTGTGTGTGTGTGTGTGTGTGAGAGAGACAGAACAGGAGTGCGATTGTGCATGTCTAAACAAAAGCACATCTCGTTCCAGCTCCGGTGCCGGTGCATGTGCAGACACTCACTGTTGACGATGGCAGTGGGCAGGATGGAAGCCATGGCGGCCTGCTGCGGCAGGAGCTGGATGCTGTCCAGCAGCCTGGCTGGGTACATGCCCTCACTCAGAGACATGTGGTTCACCGGCTGCAGACGGGAGTCAAAGTCCACCGCAAACGCCACCAGCTCCTCGCCCTCCATCATGTTCTTGGTGGTAGTGCACCACAGTTGGCCACCTGGACAAAACAGGAGATAGAGGAGACGTTTAAACGCCTGCTGCGAGGGAGGAGAGAGCGCCGTTTCGTGCGCGCGCGACTAATTCTGGTCTTAAATGTCAGAGCATTACGCAGAAGGAGAAATGGTAATTGCTTGCGCACAAGTCAAACACTTGAATGGGTGTTGCGTAACTGCGGAGCTTGAATGAATCATCCTGAAGTCTTGATAGTATTCTTAAATAACAAATCGTCAGAAATACAAAGGGTCAGGTCATCAAAATGACAAAAAAATAAACCAGAACGGAAAGTTCTTAGCAGGAACATGTGTTTTCTAAAGTCAGCGCCAATATTACTCTTGATAACTGTCAGCAAGCTGGCAGCAGTTTTTAGTGCGACAGTTTTTCTTTCTTTCTGCTGTATCAATGAAAACACTGAGATGTGTAGATTCTTCGCACTCTCCTGAAAGACACTCGCTTTTTTTAAATGTCATTTTTCAGCACCGTGAGCAGGGTGACTGTTTACGTTGGCGTGAGGGCACAAATCTCGCGTACTTTTATTTTCTCGATAATTTTGGTGAATATCCTTCATCTTTTTTTTTACTGCCACTCAAATTTCTTTCAAGGCTCCTGGCACTCATATCCAGAAGCAAAGTGCACCTCAGCTGGGCTAAACTGTAGTCTAGAGTGCTGTAGTCAGCTAGAACACTGAGACAGGGCCTCCATAATATTAGATTGTTGTGTTTTGGGATTAAACATTCCTCTGAAATCTTCTGAACATATTCATTAAGTCGGAGAAAGGGTGGGGTGGGGCGGTGTGCAGGAGGAAGCAGGGAGGGAGGGTGGCAGAGGGAGAGAGTGAAGGTTTTAGCTTAGATAATATTTATCTCAGCACATGACAGGCTTTTCAGCTGCACTTCATTTTCCATTGAAGAGATTAAAGTTTTTAATATGACTATTTACAGAAATCTGGCTGGGGAGATAACAACAAACTATGATACGCCGCCGCTAAATGGCAGAATTAGGACATTGTTTCTGAGGAAAGCTGGACAATTAATTAAAGCGTGCTGTTAGCTTTCAAAGATGTGCAAACATACCGACGGAGTGTCAGGCTGAGAAGGGGGGAGGCGGCGACGGGAGACATGTGATTTGAGCCCTGGCTGATGCGGAATAAAGAGAGTCCTGAGGAGAGGTGTGAAGGCAGGGGGACACTGCTATAGAAAGCCCCGGCACATGGGCAACACTGATTACTCATGTTTACACAAAACCTGTGAATCACCAGATTTAAAACCGCCCTGCAGACACGGCGAAGGTGCAAGAAGGAGCAATCCACTTTTCTGTCTGTTTATTAGAGGCACGGCCACAGAGACGGAGCCGCCAAGTCTTTACGCCGCCACGGCACGCGTTACGTCCAAATCGCTGTTAAGTCTGCAGAATGAGGTGCCCCGTTATTTCAACAGGAAATTGAATATTTAAGATTTCGCATCACTGTCCTGATTAAAACCTCTCTAGCCCTCTCCTATCTGCTGGTGAAGCACTGGAAATTAGACCAGCACAAATGTGTCAAAGGACTGAAATGGTATTAAAATATGCTATCTCTCAAAGTCCCATTTGTGTGCACACTTCCCCTTCCCCTTGAGTGTGTGTGTGCATGGGCGCGTGCGTCCCAGCGCCACTTTAAAGAGCAGTGCCTATCTGTCGTCCAATCTGCTGTGACGAGACACACACTTCAGGCCGCTCCACTTCATCGTTTTGATTCTGTCATACCACACACTGCCTGGAGAGGCCCTTTGAATTTTTATCTCCTAATTAAAATAACAAAACTCCTCTCCACTGTCTGCCCAAGTTACCATCAAGGTAGATACAAACTGCCACTGACAATGGCGGTGGAATATATCGCAGCCATAGCCACAAAAAAAAAAGTTTCTCTCCTCCGCGAGGATTCCTTAGTTCAAAAACGCGCTTACAAAGGGAATTACCAACGAGGCCTCGGCGCTCAGATACAAATCAGTGTTTTCTTGGGTGGGGTGGGGAAGATCAATCAAAATCAAAGATGCTGTATGCTCTCTCAGCTGAAAATGAAGCAGATTATGTGGAGTCTGATGGAAATCTTTCGCCTTTTTTTTTTTTTTAAAACTGCATTTTCATGGAGGAATATGCGCTCAGATTGCATCCCTTCAGCCAAGAATGCTACAGATCCATCTGTTGTGTGTGAGAATGCTGGGAGTGAGTTTTTTAGGACTGCATGTCCCAGTTTTAGTGAGCCGCACAAAACACAGAGGCAGCACTCTGCTCGTTCCACTCACTCACTCAACCAAGACAGGCTAGTAAGGTACATGAGCTCAGGCTGCAGGATTATAAGTGTAGTTTAAAGCATATTGTCATCAGAATGAGAACTGGAAACAAGCAGCTGCTTCCCCTCTGATTTTTGATTATTACAGCTCTACACGTTACGCATCTACATTCAGACTTGACATGCATCCTTTGCGTAGCTTTGTGTCACAAATCTGAAATTGATATGATTAAGTGTGCAGCCATAGCATCCTCACATAAACAAACATGCATGCGTATGCGTGCCCACGGTGCGGGCGCGCAGAGATGTGTGCATTCACAGAACGAGTGTGCAGAAACATGTCCGTTTCATGCACATATGGAGATACAAGGCTCTGAAAAGCGACTGCGTGGAGGCGTCAGGTGGGCAACAGACAAAAAACAAATACCCCATGAAGGAGCGCTCTCGAAAAATCCGTCATGCCTGTTTGCCTCTGATGGCCCTTTTCCGTGACAGGTGATTTAAATCACAGAAACACGGGGCGGGCCACCTATGCCCATGGTGCAATGGGAAATGAAAGAAAGGAAAGGAAAGCAGGGGTGGGGGTATGTGTGCGAGGGGGGTGGGAGTGAGGGTCAAGAGTTAAGAGTGAAAGACCAAAAGCGTTAAGTTGTGAAACTGGGGGAAAAGGCTGGGAAAAGTGCAGCTTGTGATTTGCACTTGTTTGCCTGCTGTCTGCAGTGTGAGCTGCCTTTGTGCAGTGGCCAATGCAGTTGGAATGAAGGCTATTGTCTAAATCCTCCTGCAGAGCACCTGATAAAAGAATAAAGAACTATGACATATTCTAAAAACAATGGAGGAATTAAGGGGAGACAATAGGCCAGCTGCCTCATTAAAACAATCAAAAACGGCATCCTGTACGTAGTCCAGATAATTAAAAACCACTGCTTCCTACAGTCTCTCAATACCATATCCACCAGCTCACTGAGGCCCCGAGACTGTGGCTCTGCTGGCTAAATGCCCTCTCCCTTCTCTTCTCCTCTGTTTGATTAATGGTTTATTTGAACGCGCAGCTGAAGATGAACATATGAAGGAATTCATGAAACAAAAATTATAATGCAAACCCTTCTCTCCCCCCCACCCCTCTATAAGCACTCATAAACTAATCAAACGTCTCAGGATGAATCGCAGGCACTGGGGGCGTCTGTCCCCTCCCCTTTGCCTAAAGCCCTGAGAGATTTCAAAGTGCACGCATCACAGGGGCATTTTTTAATTTTCTCACTTTAAATGACTTTATAAGAAAAACGGATGTGTACAGTATCTGTGTGGATGGGTGGGTGTGTGTGTTGGGGGGTGGTGTTGGTAGAAGAGAATATGAGATACTTGAGCAGGAATTTTTTCAAATATTTTTCTTCCCCCCCTTTATTTTTCTTTTTTTTGTGCACCCTGCAAACCGCTAACACCACCACCAGCGCCATATCTTAATGAAGTTGCAAACAAATCTCTCATGCCTCGTGCGAAAAGCTGAGAGACAACAAAGCAGCAGAAATAACAGAAGGGCCCGGATAATTAAACTGGCCTGAAGACAGGTATTCAAATGTTGGTGTGTAAACAGCACAACTCTTTAATAGTTTAGCTGTAAAATGCGTAGTTAAGCACATCAGCACTTGCCTCTCCCATCTGTCCAAACACATTACCGTTGCAGAGGCCATTACGGCACTGGAGTACAGTCCCGCTGCATACCAGCCTGTGTGTTATGGGAGGGGTTGAATGGTGCTTCTGGGAACACTAACGCCGGCCCGTCGGCATTATCTGAATGCATCGTGGGGTCATGTGTTACAAAGAAACACTCTGCAGGTGAAGAAATGGCCGAGCTTGAAAGGGAGATCTGTGAGGTATACTTGTGCCGAAGTGCTTGCTGATCCCATTATGTTGTAGAAAAGAGCAAAAGGTTAAAATATCTAATTCTAGATAGCAAAAAAAGACAAGAAAAAAAGATGTTCCTTTGTCAAGAATGATGTTGTGGAGACTTCTTTTTTCTTTTTTTCCCTCGGCTTCTTAAAGTGCTCGTCTCCGTCTGTTGGCTCTGCGCTAACTGCTGGTCTTAATTGTGAAGTGAGGCCAGTGGTGCCTGAAGCCACAGAGAGGGTTGTAATTAAAGACCTCTACTCTTCTTGTCTTTAAATCAGCTCCGACTCCTCCTGGTCAAATGGGAACAAGCTGCTTGCACCTACGAATATCAAGTAGCTGTGCACCGTTAGTCACCGCTTCTTCTTCTTCTTTTTAGCTTTCACAAAGCTCCAATCAGAGAAGGAGTGAATTACAACCTGACACAATAAACAACTTCCTCCCTACCCGCCAACCCAACGGATCCGGTGGAAATACTAATACGTGGATGAATAATATCTGTATCTGCACCTGACGAGCGGACCCGATGGTGCCGTGACAAACGCTAAACACATCCTCCTCGTGAATACTGGTAAATATTTGGACTGTTTCTGGATCACCAGAGTCGAGCACATTAGGATGACTCACGGCTGTCAAACCAGCCGTCACAGTCCCCCGAGCCAGAGCGAGCCGGCGGCAAGAAAGGAAAGCGCTGAGCTTGGACCCGAGCTGGAACATCATTCGCGGGGTCAAACAAGCTTACTATTATTGACGGTACACTAAACTAGAATTAGCTGACTCTACTATTATTTCACGAGGCTCTGACACAGATTGACTCTCCCTCCCTTTCACTCTCTGCTTCCTCCAATCCTGTTCATGCTTGCTCTCTGCCACTAGGAGGCACTCTTCTCCTGCTCAAGCTTGCAGTCCTTGGATGATTTTTTTTTTTTTTTTTTTGCCACGATGATGCAGAGATGCCTCAGACATGGCAGGGCAAGCACAGATGCCAGTCTGCCTATACATCCTTGCAGGTAGGTGCTAAAGATTTTACTCTCACGAAGAAAAAAAAGGCGTTTGGCTCAAAAGGAATCCGCCCGACCTCATTTCTATTCGATCTGTGGCTGAATATTAGGTGTGCGCAGGGCTATGTTTCATGTTTCTCACTCTTTTCTTTATTTAAATGTGTGCGTGCGTGTGTTGTTGCCACATTTCTGCAATTGCATGAGTGGTTTAGTCACTTTTCAACATGTTTTATATTAAAATATATATTAAAATTCAGAAGTCTGGCAGGAAGACAGTGTCCTTTTTTCCAGGGTAATAATAAATGTTGTTCAGTAAATATGTGTTTACAGAGCCCTGACTTGAGCCTGACCCCCCCACCCCCACCAAACACACACCTCTCTGTCTGTCTCTCTCTCTTCCTCAAGATTTTTCCTCTCGTTCTGCACTACTACAGTGTCTGGACTAATTTTAGTATCAAGTGTTTTTTTTTTTCCAGATATAGCCGGTACCGAGAGCTCATGGATGGCCTTGAGCGAATGGCACGAGGGTCAGAATCCACAAATTAAAAAGTCCTCCCAGGGGAGCCTCACACACGCCGCTCTCTACTGTATACATTCACAGGCAACAAAGACATAAAAGCTGAAGAAGAAGGAGCAACGTCTTTCAACACACACGTTTATCAAGTCTTTGAAAAAAAATATATAAAAAAAATGATGCAACGATGTGATTCAGCAAATGTTTCACAGAGCAAGAATTAAATGTTTCACTTTGAAATTAAAAGACATTTCCGTGGCTGGTCTCCGGAGATTTGTGTAGTTTTTCCCCTTTTTTTGTTAAGCACAGTGAGAACGATACTGGCTGGCAGGGGGATGTTTGCCTGGTAATGGTGTTGTAATCATTTTTGAGGGAGAAGAAAATAGAAATGTGAATTAGCAGCTATTTTTGCTCCATTAGGGTGCTATGACGGAGCCCGACTATTTCAATTTCAGATTTATTTATTTTCTAATGAAATGTATTAAATTATAGGAGGAATTACCCGCACGTCAACCGCTTTGCTGTTCGCTCTCTCTTTTTTTGTTGTTTTTTATTTTAAAAAGAAAGATGCACAAAAACATTTGGATGCGTTTCTGTTTTTCCAAACAAATTAAACCTTCTCCCACGAGCACGAAATTTCTACTGAGGACGTTTTAAGCTTCCGGATCTCTGTGCTGTCAGTCTGAAACAATACACAGCCACATTCCTGCAGTACAAAGCTCGCTCTCTCCCTCATTAGCTGCCACACACACATACAGTCAGCTTTCTCCTCGTCCGCAGTAAAGTGGAGTAGACTATTAAAGGAAAAGCTCTGACTGGCTCCTCTCTCCGCTCTGCTTTATTCTTTATTTGGACAGGTTTGTCCCATTGAGCACTCTATTAGCTCTCCTTCTCTGCGGGTAGTGCTGCCTGTGTCCTGGTTGTGGCCAGTCGACATGTGTTTACTGCGGCCCCCGCTGCGGCGGCAGGCTGGTTGGGGGCCCGTCCTGACCAAGCCCTGCTAATGGGACCAGAAGACCCCTCGTGACAGGACACCGCGGCAGACTCTACCCCTCCCTTCCCTCCAGCTGCGGCCCCGTGGCCCGTGTCCCCCTACCCATCATGCCTCGGCGGGAGCAGGTGAACGGCGCGGGGCCAACGGCGACGCGTTTGGTTTTCCTGGGAGAGCAACGCGCCATCGCCATGCGCCTCAGTGGTTCCTCCAACATGGCTCCGGCCCTACGCCACATGGGCTGCCTGGCCAGTCTGCATTTGTGTGGGTGTATGTGTGTGCGCGCGTGATTGTGTGTGTGTATTTGTGGTGTATGGTGGATGCCAGCCCTAATGCAAATGCTTGCCGTTTAAAAAAATGGGAGCCTCTCTCCTCCTCTGTCTCTCCTATTTGGAAAGGTCTATTTTGGCCTTCTGGTGCTGGCAGTTATTTTTTTCCTCTCCAGAAGGACAGAGAGCCAGAAAGATGCACCTGTCATCCTTTTTGGAATTCAACATTTATTGATCTGGTCACGAGGAACGGAATTTATAGAGTTATGTGTTTTGTTTTTTTCTTCCTTTACAAACACCAACCGATTTCTGCCTTAAAAATGTGCTTGTTTTATTTGCAAAGCCAGCCTTATTTACAAGCACGCTCATTTGGTATTCACAGGACAAGCGATGCACGCACGCACGCGCTCTGACACGCACACCAGTCACTCGTGCAGCATCCCAGCATGCCCTCCATCTCTGCACCCCGGTAATTCTACATATTGCTTAAAGTATGTGCTAATTAAATTTTCTGACGGTTTTTGCGAGAGAAATAAATAATCTGCGGCTAAAAGGCCTAATTGCGTTTGTCACATTGTGTCTCGGTGGCTAGTGCATCGGGAGCACAGCCGCTGCCCTTGCTCATTGCCATTCTGTCGTCCTGGCAAGCCCCCTCTCTGCCCCAGGTATCACCACGCGGCCATCTGGAGCCGACATCTGTCTCTCTATTGATCACAAGGGTTTAGCACTTGATCAAACAGACTGCGACAGGAAATTGCTCTTTTCCCCACAGAAAAGGCCAATCGCCTGCGTGAGGGTAATAGAGTGGAACTGAGATGCAGCACCGGCGCGGTGGGCAGGCAGGCACAGGCGCAGCCGGGCAGGCAGCGGCACGGCGGTGTCGGCCGCTGTGGAGGTGGCAGGGGATGGCACGGACACTAAAGTCCACTGCCACGCTTACCAGCGCCACGTTTCTAACCTCTCTGCTAATGCAACAGCAGCATTAAGAGAGCAAAAGAAATAGAACAGAACAGAACACGTGCACGCAGGCGATGACACCATCACCTCCGATTAAAAGAAGCCGCCGTACTGTGAGCGGAATCACTCAGGTAACCCAACAGCTGTCTGAAAGTGTTGGAAAAGCTGAAATATGCTATGTGATAAGTACGCCAGATGGTGAGAAATTAATGCATTTATTTCCCGAGGAGGAAAAAAAGCAAAACAGAAACTAACTCTGTTTACTTTGTCATTAACACCAGGGCTGTCAGTTTTCATTGGAATTAAAACGGACGACGAGCAGGGTGGCAATGTTCAAACACTGTGTGTTTAGCATGTAACCGAGCACCCCCGGTGGAAGGCTCCAACAGAGGGAAATCCCTGACAAGGACTGGAGTTGTCTCTTGCTCGCTGGTATCCCCGGTGGAGTTCAACACACTATTAGTGCCTGGAGGTGCACAGTTAGCTGAGGCTGTGGTCCACATCTAAAAAAAATTAAATAAATAAAATATTGTGGCTCCTCTCTTTTCGGGCATGCTTTCGAGGCACTCACTGTAACAACATGTTTAGCAAGTATGGACAATTTGATACTGAAGGTGACATTTATTCAGCATTGTAGGAAATATTTAATTGTTCCTGCAGAGAGCGAGATATGTTTCCCCTTGCCTACAGTGCTGGGATTGTCCTTTTGGAATATGATGCAAATTCGGGATGAAGCAACTAATTCCTTCCTTGCACCCCTGTGCACTCACCCCCTCCCAGCCACCCCCACCTCAACTCAATCCTCCGCCAGCCTCCATTCCTCCCCCAGACACGAGGATTCTGATTAATCGTGTGACCGCCCCTCGTTTTGCATTTTTTACACAATCTCACGGCGCCACGGTGAGATGTGCGAGGTGGTTTCGCCACTTTTTTGGCAAGCTGAAAAAAGACGTAGCCCAAGGAAGAACAAGTCGAAAGTATGAAGGGGGGGGGGGGGGAGAGAGAAAAAAATATGACCAGGGGACGTGATAAAAAATTATCAGCCAGTGTGTTTTCCTGTTTGGTTTTAATCTACATTTAATTAAATTCTTATCTGCTGTGTGCTTATGGCTGCATTTGAATGGCGAGGCTGCATTCATTATGAATGGTAAAATTGAACTCAGTACATTGTGTGTGGCCCAATAAAGAAACAAGACTCTTATTGCAGTGCATGCACAAGCTCCGACAGACATGCGGAAAAAATAAGTCAATTAAGATCGGTCTTTAAATTACCGCTGTATCAAAACAAGGGGCGGGAGTATGCTCCATAATAGAATCCTGACAGGGGGAGAGAGAGCACGGTCGACTGTTGTTAATATACATCCCATTTGATACAGCCAATTGTATTAGTCTGTTTATGGAATACACACAGTTGATGCGCAGTAGATTTACTACTCTATCATGATAGTTCATAATTGACGGGGGTGGGCGGGTCTGTGAATACAGAGGTCACTTTAAGAAAGAAACTGTGTCAGCAGTATGACGAGACTTCCTCGTAAAGATCCTGCTGGTTTATCTGAATGTGAGAGGTCAACAGCAAAGGTCAACGACAGAATATGTAGACAATATGTGGGACGCAGTAGATACCAAAGAGTCAAATCCAAGGCAATAGAGAGAGAAGATTGTAATACTACTGACAAAAAACACAGGGCTTATAATGGGCGGGCGGCACTTTATAAGCTAAGAACAATATCCCAGCGGCAGCACCCCGGAAAAACACCCTGAGCCGATGCTACAAAGTTGGGCCCCGCAAAATCCCTAAATCTTCTCTTTTGCTTATTCCAAGCAGCGTGGGGGGTGGGCGGGTGGTTCAGGGAAGCTCCCTGCTGCCTGCCCGTGTTTACAGAGCCGTTCTCATCTCTAGGCCTTGCTCATCCATGGCACTGATACACGGTGTCGACATGATTAGGGGTCTGCCTTTGCGTAGGGCTGCGTTTGTACGTGTGTGTGCGCGCGGGGGGTGGTGGTGGTTGGAGGATCGGCAGATGAATGACTGGTGCATCGGAGAGGGATCACAGCAGATAATCGCTCCCGACTGCTGCGCCGGAGCTCTCAGATCTGGTCTTTAAAATAATGTTCGGAGTCAAGTCTCTCCAAAACCCCTCCCTCCCCGCCTCTCGCAGGTTATCTTACGCATTTTATGTTTGCTGTTTAAATCTTAACGGGGACACGAGCAGCAAGGGAGAGCAAATATGTCTGGAGTTGGAGGAAGCGGAGTGGAAATGTTATTGCGGGGGGTTGGGTGGGGTGGGGTTAAGATTAGCCTTAGCAAGGGGCCGAGGAGATGAAACTCCTCTCTCCATTCGGACGGCTTTCACACTTCTCGCGAAAAGCTCGGAATGTTTTGAATTTAACCTTGGAAGGGCCGGGGTGTCTGCGCGAAGCACGGCGAGGATAATGAATCTGACCTCTCGCTTAAGAGTGATATCATCCGAAGGCTTTCAGTCAAACGCGAAGACAAACACCAAATCTCCTTAAGTGCATTTAAATACAGACCACCAGCAGTACTCAAGACAGTGTGAACACAGCGCAACATAAATTCCAATATCATAAATACTCCTATCACACAAACAGAGGTGCCATAAAGCACGGCTGCCCGTGTCTGGGACTATAAACCTCTGGCGTTACTCATAGGGAGTAAACACACATGCACAATTTACTGCACAAGACCCCCCCCCCCCCCCTCCACCCGCACCTCCCCACCTTTGTTTATCTTTTAAATAAGCACACTTTATCACCCTCCTGCATAAGCAAATTGCATGCAATGTGTGTTGTTTTAACATGTGATACGCTGTCCAGAAGATTCATTTCTCCCGACAAATTCAATTGTCTTTGCAATATCCTGCTGCCATAGGCATCAGGCCCCATCACCTGTTCGTTATCACTGGGCGTCCTGTTCGGGAGCTCTTGAAACGGTGCCATGGCATTGACTCTCAGTTTAAACAGCAGGTCTCTGAACTTCTCACGGTTGATGGCGGAGGCTGGAAAATTACGCTAACAACTAATTAACATCATAAAGAGCGTTTAAATGGACGGACGACACCTGCAACCTTCATTTGCACACGCTGACGCCGAATTACCTGTGTTTTTATTTTTTGCAGATAACGCGAGCGTTTTTTTTTTAAAAACTACCTTTTCGAATATTCATTTTTTTTGTGTGCGGCTGGTTTTAGAGTTGGCACTGACATCCCTTTTTTGCTATGTACTGTAAAAAGAAAAGAAAAAAAAGCCACTGGGCCAAAAATAATAATTGTCAAAACAGAGTGTTGGCAGAATTACTAAAGCTGTTTTTATTCTTCTCCCTCTATGAGTTTGTGTGCACCTTAAAAAAAAGCTGCCATATTCTGTGCCTGAAATAACACATTCCATTTCTAATTTCTATTTGAATATAAAATATTTCCAGGCAGCAGACATGGACCTCCAGTTACTGGTCCGAATAACAAAGTGCTGCCTGTCAGTCTGAGACACTTTGCTGGCTGGCTGAACTAAGCTGGTTTAGACTGACAAGGCTTCAACGGTGGCAGCCTCAGCTTCCACTGGCAGGCCTCTGGAGTCCCTCCTCACTCCGGCTCCCCAGCCTCAGAGTCTTTCACTGGCGGTGGCCACAATACAGTCAAGTATCCGTGTTCTTTGAAACCGCTCTCCCTGTGTCTTCCCTTCAAAGGTTTGAAGCAGGACGGTAATGCACTCACACCTCATTACAGAGCCACATTATGGACTACAGCAGTAATACGCCTTTAATCTTCTCCAAATCGTTATAAATGTCAAGTTGGGGCCAGGGACTTCCCAGTCTACTGCACCAATGGCTTAGCCTGCTATCCCCCTCTTTTCCGTATTAGCTATAGCCAGAGTATTACGTTCACTGCCAGATCCCCTGAAACTTTCAACTCTTTTGTTCCAACATTCAATGCACCATTAACATACCCTTTGAAATTGTCTCTTACCACCCGCCTCCCCCCCCCCCCCCCCCAAAAAGGCCCCAAACAGCTAAATATGAAAACAGTCGATACCCCTACCCCGCCACATACACCTCCCGTACCTCCCCCTTCTTTTCCTCAGCCTCTCCTAATGAGACGCAACATCCCCGTCTCTCCACTGAAGGATGCAGACTTTCCGTGTGATAGAGAGACTGCGGCTGTTTATTAATAATGAATTTGGATGTTTTGCGCGCGGAATGTTATCAGCGTGCACACAATCCCACCAATAGTTTGCCCTGATGGGGTAGCTGGGTTCCTCATTAGCAGAACATATTTAATCCAGAAGTTTCTTATCAAATGTCACACCTGCATCTCTAAATGGCATTTTCACATTCATTCGCCTGTATTTGGGAGATGAGGCTCCAAGGTGCTTTGCAGAGATTAAGAAGGAGAGAGAGTGCAAGCTTATTTTATCATTTAGCGGGTCTGGAAGGAATCCAAGGAGTTTTTGTCTTGTTGTTGTAATTAGAAAGCCTTTTAAGTGATAACGCCTGCATAGGAATATGAATATGTAGCGATCAGGCCAGTCCCCCCCCCCCCCACCTCCTCCCCCTCCCTCTCTCTCTCTCTCTCTTTTCCTGTGTCTCTCTCCCCCCACTCTCTTTCTTAGCTTTTTAAATTGTTGAATGCTGAGTTTTTGTTCTATGTACAGCACGGATTAACTCGGAGGCTTCAGAAGTTTAATGAAAGACTTGAAAGTGCACGCTTTTTCTTGTTTCTTGACTGCGACAGCGGTTCTTTTTCCTGTGCAAGAGCGGACATGACATTAGTGCATTTTTTGGTTTTGTTTCTATACCTAAAAGCTTAAAAAGGGTGGACATCGCTCTCCTTGAGGACACATTTCAGCAGCGGGACTTGAGAAAACCCCGCTGCATGGCAATATAAAAAGCCGAACCTGTATTTTCTGACATCCGTCCAGAATTAAAAGAGCATTTTAATAAAATGCGCTACAGTTCTGGTGAGTGTCAAGAGGAATAACGGCCCTCAGACCCGTTTTATTTTTCTTCAGTGGAGAATTGAACACTCCCTGTGAAAAAAGCTCAGATGTTTAACTTTTTTTTTGTTTTGTTACAATGCTCCTCTGCAGCGTTACAAAAATGAAGCAGGTCGCTCAGTAGTGGCATTTTAGTCCCTGTGTATATCCAGAAAAGCTGCTGCAGCTAACCACTGGGCCAGAGATAAGTGCAAAACTGAGAAGTATTGATCCAGTAATAGTGGTTCACGCTTTGACTCTGACACCTTAACCCTGCAGACATAATGTCATAGCCTCTTATCCTTTCCTCTTAACACAACCTGTCTATCTCCCACAAGCTGTCAGCTCTAGTAATACGCTTCTCAAAAGCTCCCCTAAATCACTGAAATCATTGCACTTTCAGACATTATTTATTTTCCCGCCTCTTAAAAGTGAGGCATGATTTACAGTTCAGTAAAAGGTTGCCCCCCCCCCCCCTCTCTCTCGTCCTCCATTTCCCATTAGACCTGCTAGCACTTTCTGTTGAGGTAATTCCATTTCTACCATTGTAAGAGCTGCTACATAGCAATTACTATGTTAGGTCTGTGTAATTGTGTTGGCTTACAGCGCATGACAAATACAGTGGAGCTAGACCCGGCATAGTGATCCCACATGTGTGCTGGTTTAGACGTTTTCATTAATTGAAAGCGTCACTGTGTAACAGTGCAGTATTACACTCTGGCAGGTATGAAAGTCTAATACAGCTTAATTACTCTGCAGCTAAATATGTATTTGTGGGGATCCCTTATGTGGGGCTTTTTATCTGTTACAAATCACAAGTTTAAACCACTGGAGGGTGGGAGAGATAATTAGTGAGGGTTTAAGCACCTAGAATTCTAATAGAAAAATGCTCGAATGAATCCAAACATCTCTCTGACATACAAAACGCTGGAAATAATCAGACGTTTTGCCTGAACTTTATTTATTTATTTTTATCGATATGTT
The DNA here is from genome assembly GCF_041146795.1 of Maylandia zebra. NCBI lineage: Eukaryota > Metazoa > Chordata > Actinopteri > Cichliformes > Cichlidae > Maylandia > Maylandia zebra. Next base: position 17,505,400 of record NC_135177.1, on the reverse strand, counting down.
TTATAAGCTTGCCATGAGAGCGGCCTCGGCCATCGCTGAAGGATGCCAAACGTTGACATTATATGCAAATTGTGTTTATTATCTCACAGGCAGCACAGATCCTGCCTTGGTTGGGGCTGGTGCAGCCCACAGCAACTTCCAAGCAAGGTTTATGCACAAGGGTTTCTAATTAGCTCTCTGAGGGCCGCAGCTAGAGCCACACTTTCCACAACAGCCGTTGGGAAGTTGAACACTAACTTGGAGGGCTCCATATGTTGCCCAGGAGGCCTGAGAGACAGACTGATTCTGTGTTTTTCACGTCAGGGAGCCACTACGTTCCAGAACAGAGCTTTTCTCTCTCCTGTACATAGAGATGGAAAAGTTGCCAAACCAATGAGCGGCATTCATCATTAGTTGCATGTCTTTGGGCAGTTATCATTTAAAATGAATCGCTTCAAATATGACGCCCTTAACACACAGGAAATCAATTCAAACAATGATAGCAGGAGACGCCAAACACATGCATGGAAACGTGATTTTTAGAAAAGCTCTCTAATGGTGGTTGTATAAAGGCTTTCATTCAGAACCGAACCCTGTATACACATGAATGAAGAAGTCACTGTATGCATCGTACGTATTACCTGCCGGTCACGAGGAAGGAGCTGGGACAAACCTTTTTAATATTAATCAAACACAATGGTGCATAAAATAACCATGAAATCATCGCAATATGCTTTAGATCTGGGGTGAGAAACATAAGGACCAGAGACCAAAGTCGGCCTGGCAAAGACTCCCTCTGGCCGACTTTTTTTTAACTTTAAATAAACAATTAAATGTATACTACTGTTTTTTACAGCAGTTCCACAGTAAAAAAAAAAACCTAAATAAATCTGTGAATTAACAAATTTTTTTTGTTAATTCACAGATTTGTATTTACAGTCTGCACAATGAGCTACCAGAACTTTCTCTGTAATTTTAGGCATTTGTTTCTTACAAGTTAAATTCAAAGAGTGACGCTGACACATTTCTTTGATTTACTTTCTTTATCACACAAAAAAACTGATATATTCTGTTGAAATTGCACTTCTTTTTCTTATATTAAGACATTTCAGTGATTAAATGTGGAGTTAAACTTCTTCGCACTGACAGACTGGTCCGGCCCCTCTTAAGATTAAAGGGTAAAATGAGTTTGACATGCCGGCTTTAGATGTTGCAGTTATAGCAGTATTACATTGCAAGCTCTTAAAATGATGGAAAACATCAGTGATCTGATACATTTTAACCTATTTTATTTATGTTGCCTTTTTATTTATGCATATGTGATTATAGCTGATTACTGTAAATAATTAAGAGCAAGCTACTGTAGATTTTACTGTATATTATGTGAATTTTCTTTGAGACACACTGATATAATTAATCAAGTGATTAATTTAGAGGCGTTATTATGAGGTTCACCTTTGTGCAACAAAGGTAATATTTTTTCCCCTTACGAATAAAAAGTATGAAAACTCTCCATTTGACAAACCTTAGAGATCTATTTTATGCTAACAGCTCACTCTGGATGTGCCCATTTAAAGGTGCAGTTAGAGTATATCCATTTAAAATCAGTATCTCATAAACTTTAGCCAATCTTCATCTCCAGGTACCCACTCAGCTTCCATTACAAGGCTCTGATGATCTTATATCTCCTTCAAAAGATGATTTTCAGCGAAGAGGACGGTTCGCCCTCCCTCCCTACTCTCTCTTTTCTGAATTGCCATCTCAGTTTTCTTCCCTTCACTCTCAATCAGCCTGCGTTGTGCTTTTGACCCCAGCGGTGCGCGCACACACATAAAAAAAAGACGATGTGCCTCATTAACTGAGGCATCACACTGGCTTTTTCAACTTATTGTCTCTTGCACCTTATCCGGCCCTTCATCTTAAACTTGGAATAAATTAGAACGATAACGATCGCGCGTGTGCCATTAGTCACAAATGAAGTGGTTAACGTAGAAAGGGGGGGTGCAGATAGGGCTGAGATCTGATGCCGATTCATAAAAGGGAAGGCAGATTGTTGTAAAATGGCAGATAGACCGTGCAAATTGGGTGCCGACATTGCGTGGCAACGTTATTACCAAATTAGCTTGTGTGCTTTTGTGTTTTTCTTTTTTGCCCATCCTGATTATTACCTCAGGAGGAACGCCAGGGAAAGGGACACAGAGTGTGGGGCTCACAGACGTAATTCCTTTGAACAAATAGTTCAGATTATACAGGCGGTATAATGCTGATGCTGCCTTTACCTCCAAGGTGTATTTGCTTTTAATTTATACATTCGATTGTGACATTTTAAACAATTTCTCTATTGAGACTCAAGGCATTAAAGGCCAAATGACAGTCTTAAATAAACAGGGAATGAAAGGGGATGGGGTCTTGATAAGAGAATACAGTGTTTGTTCAAGTTGAGGCTACCGCTGGCTAAAGAGTGTCTTTTGTTCTGAGGTGTAGCTTGGCCTGTATCTTATGTTTAGTCATGGCCTTACAGCTTAATACTTCTAATATTCGGTAGCATACGTAATTTGTGCCAAAATGAAATTTTCAGAGGAGACTCTTTCAGCCAAACTTGGAAAGGAGAATGAGGAAGATAACCTAATTTACTGCAGAGGACAATTATCATGGAAAAAAGCAAACTGAGCGACACATCGCAGGCCGAGGTAGCATCGCTCCTTTCTGAAGAAGACAAACTGGTAGATTGAAGGTCTCTTGAATCCAGGCTGTCGCTGGGGGTAGGGGAGCTCTTGTAATTTGCAGAACTGAATCCATGGAGCGGGCATAAGGGAATAAGTTGGAAGGGGAAGAAGACAGAGAACAAACCTGGCAGGCACGTTGAGGCCATGCCAGTCCTGCCTGCGCCACGCGGTGTGGCAGGGGGGCAGTGCCAGGAAATGTGGCAAGAGGAGGAAAGATCAAACAACAAGGGCTGCAGATCTCCACCAATCTGCTCTGTATTAATGTCAGAGCCAAGGAGCAGCTGAACCAGACGTGATCCACAATGTGTGACAGCAATGTATGTGTGCGCGCGCTCGTGTGTGTCTATATGACCGTTCGCCATTCGCAAACTGGACCAAATTCATAACGGCCTGGTGGTATGAGCGACAGCTCTAAAACTGTCATAGAGTGTGAAACATTTTTCCAACTTGTCCTTAGAAACTTGAGGACAGCAAACGCCCAAGAGTTTGCTCTCAGATTGCTTTTGAAAATTTCCTTACTGTCACATTTCTAATGCATCCCAGCAGCGACTGAATCGGAGCTTTCATTCTGAGGTGTTCCGCATGTCTCTCTGGATGTCAGACACACAGTAGCCCATGATGGAGTGGTGGGAACCTGGTGCCTGCATCGACACGCCTCTCAGCTCCAGTGGGCTGCACACCCAGGCCTGCATCCTGCTCCAAAAACTTGTTCTGTATAGCCGCAATAAAGCAAGCAGACGGCAAATGAGCTCCACGCTGCCATCGCTCCCTCCCGGACAGATGGCAAAATTAGACAATATGCTTTCCAAAATTACACTGAAATCACATGGCCGCGTGTGTGTCTGCTCGCCTGTCTGTCGGTCCATTCTTCCACCCATCCGTCCGTCCCGGATGGCATCCCGGCCATCTTTTGCTTGGGTGTGGCGCCTGGGCAGGGGGCGAGGCGATGCTGTTTGGGACGGTGAGGAAGCTGGAGCCAGCCTCATTGCTGTTGATTGATATCGGAGCGCTGCAATGGGATGTAGGGCCAGCAGGAGCATCGGCGGACGAGATTGGGGGTGGAGGAGGGGGGGTTACATGGGCAGGGGGATTGTTGAGGGAGGGGTAGCTGGGGAATGAGCCTGCTCTATGACAATGCATGATGAACAGCCTGCTATTTGGAGTGCATCTGCAGGAGCTCGCGTACTGCCGACTCCTTAGAGAGATGTGGGAGGAGAGCAAATGTTTGAGGAGCGGACTCTGCAACTACCGAATCTCCCAGTGCTCCATGTATTTTGGGAGTGACACAGAGCATCTTATGACAATATTAGCCTCAGCCTCTATCCCTCCTTGTCTTTTTGAAAAGAATCTTGAACTGCAGGCTGATAATAGTCTCTCCAACTGATATGGGAGTCTCTGCTGTGAACTGGGAAAAGGGGGAATCTCTGCCGGAAATCTTGTCTCAGGGAAATTACGTTATTCCTCTGCTATACACATTCTGAGATAGACTTGTAAAAGTTGGCAGCCTGACTATCTTGTCATGTAAATAATTTAGCACAGAGGCCTCCCTTCTATCTGTCATGAAAAAAACACAGCCTGTTTCGTTATTTATATGTATTTTCTTTATTTTGACACCATGTGCAGAAGTAGAATCACACTGCCCCCACAACTTAAAAAATAAAAGCACGAATAAAGCCTGTAAAGCTCAATACCCAACCAAGCAGCAATTTGAAAGTGAGAAATATCCTCTAATTAACTAAATAAACATAAACACAGTCGTTACTGGGCTGAATGTGGAGCTACAGATGGCAGGACAGTCAGATTCTGGACTGACTCATGACAATAGTAGCCAGACAAAGTGAGTAAACACTAGGAAGTTGCACAGTGGCTGAAACAGTTGGGACTTTCCAAAGAGACTAATGGTATATATTCAGGAGAATGATCACAACCACAGGCTGCTCATTGCCAGCTTTGATTGGCCTCCCGGTCTGTCGCTTGGGAGAAACCCCGGTCCCCTCGGTGACGGCTCTGTCACTGTCTTTGTGCCCTGCTCAAGCAATTACGCTCAACTACATGTTTTCATATGGGAAATGGACGACGGAGGGGAGGGTGGCATCGGATCGGGGGGTGCGGGAGGCGTTGTGTGAAAAAGTCATTTTAGAGCTGCACTCTTCAGTTCCGGTCATGCTCTGTACCGACGCAAATTAAAACCTCCCCAGTAGCCTATGTAAATATGCTGCCTACTGCGCTGCGCTTTAATGAGCCATGATATGAAAGACATCTAAAACCAATGGAAAATAACTGGCCACTTAAAGGTGGGGTGAGTCTGACAGGTGACAGGTAGAGCCACACTGAAGACAGTGTCGGGCTCGGTGAGGGGGGGTGTCAGGTTTGCAGGATGATGGGGGCAAACCGGCTCTGGCATTCAGAAATAATCTGGAGCTGTGAGCTGCAAGCCAGGGGAGAGTAACCAGCTTTTTAGCCCCAGGCATTTCAAAGAATTCTGGGTGGTGGTTGTGGAGAGGGAAAAGGGGGAGCAGGTGGGGATTGTGTGCACGGGGGGTACCTGGTGTGTGCTCATTTTTAAGGGGGTGGGATGTTGTTAGGTGAGAAGTGAAAGGAGACAGTTACTATGTCTCCTGCCTTGAGACACAGCTCATTGTCACCAACTTAAAAAATGTACATAATTTTTCTCCTGGCAGACACACACACACACAGGGAGACAGACACACTCAGCCCTCAATCCTCTAATAACCTGTCTTTTAAAAACCTTACAAGGATTACCTATCTGCAAATCTGCTTTGTATGCAGAATGTGATGGCGGAATGGAAATGAGCAACTGTTCAAGATGGCGCCCACCAAAAAAAAAGAGAAAAAGAAAAGGGGAGCCACATCTGCACAAACCGATTAATCCGAAACATTCAGAGGAATCTCAAGTCATTTACAATATCACAGAATCCATAATCAAGATTCACTGCCAGAGCCCGAGTCTGCGGCACAGAGTCAATGCCCAGTTCAATGAGGGCTGATGGAATGTATAATTTCATGACAGATGCACGCATTCACGGGGGAACACAGGGTCATTTTAACATTCACAGGCAAAAAAAATAACAACTTACCCCAGAAAGGAAATACACACCCAATTATTAATGTGCAAAAGGAGGCACAAGCAAATGAAATATGTAAAAATATTTGCTCACCGATAGCAGAGTATTCATAAAATGCAAATGTTGCACTCTCTCTATATATATATATATGAATATGGGATGTTTTTAATAGAAACAAATCAATGTAGCTATTTCGAAAAACAGCATTATATAGAGAGAAATATGCATCTCTAATTGGTCAAATCCCCGTGTATGCATAACATTAATTAGGATGATCATGTTTGTTGTAAAGATTATGGGCTTATTTGTTCTAACAGGTGACTCACAGAGAAGACACATTAGGAACAAACCACTGTAGTCTTGGGCTCGTAGTGGGGAGGGGACAAATTTAGTGTGAGGCAACTTGTACGCAATGTATTTCAAATGGGAAAATGGGGCGAACAGATATGTAGATTTTTTTTTCCAAATCTGTGGCATGGTTTGTTGGTTTGAACCTTGCCAAGCCATGCTAAATCCAGCCTTTAAAGCCACGCAGTGAGCTATAAAGGTAGGAGCTGGCTGATAGGCTGGTGAGATCCACTGTTGTTGGGCCATCTGACAGTCAAACTCGTGAGGAAGACGGAAACAGAGGAACAGGCCAGCGGGGTGCCTTATGAATTTAGACTAAGTTGAGATTCAACATTTGCCCCCCCCCCAAAAAAAGCACATTCTCTCCTGTGAACTGTCAACAAATGCAAACCAAACCCAACAAGAACCACCCTGGTGAAAAGCAGTTTTTTGTAATCTCTCGTGTGGTTTTACACTTTGACAAGATGCAACAGAACTGCTTGGGGTTAATGAAAGTAACAATAGGCGGAGAAATAAGTAACAGTAACATTGGTATTGTAGCATAACAGCAAAATGCAGAAATCCAGTTATCGCTATTTTACATTAACTATAAAACATATCACAGCATAAGAATCATAATTTTCATGACAGTATGACACTTTTCAAAACACCAGTGATAGAAAGGTGCTTCACAGTATGAATACAAACACACAGACACATAATTATCCACATGGTCAGATAATCATTCCAACATACTCACTTCAATACACGCAAATATAGATGTAAACTATGGGCCAAATAATGGGGGAAAGATTAAAGAAAAGACAGACTGTAAAAAAAGATAGTCAGTCATTTAAAACAAATCACAGATTGGGTTGACCTGATAGGCCGAGGAAGGCTGATCCAAAGCGACAGCCTCAAAAGCATGATCACCTCTAGTTTTAAAGAAAAAGGAACAATTAGGAGACCGTGATCAGATTATCTGAGAAGTCGGCTGCAGCGATAAGGTCTCAGTCATACTGATTTATAAGCAGGGGGCTGCCCATGTAGAGCTTTATATGTTAATAATAGCATTATTAAGGAGGATTCTGTATTTCACTGGGAGTAAGTGAAGGGAAGCAAGAATAGGTGTGATATGTGAGAGTCGGCTAGTTTTTGTCAGTCTCACTGCTCAGTACTACACTGACTAAACGATAGCCTAAGGAGGACTAAGAGACACAAGTATAAAATTAATTACTATAATCAAGGGAGGAGAAAATGAGTGAACTAAAAGTTCCAAATAATTAAATGACAGCAAAAGCTTTGATTTTTGCAATATTTCTTAAATGAAGGACGAAAGACCGGATGAACTTACAGATGTGCGATTCAAAATTTAAATGTTGTTCAAAGATGAGTGTAAAAAAGATCACTCATAGTGATTAAAACTTATTTTTAATTTTCTTTTAGCTCACTCTTTTAACATCTGTCATCAACCCTGTTGGTCAGAATAATAAAAAATTGAGGCATGCTACCTAAAGCTAGCACCTAGCTAGTGACTACAGTTTAGCATTTAGCCTGATTAAAATCCTTGTTCAGTACAAGAGCCCAAAACTAAAATGCATGCCAAAATGCTTTGTGACTAGCTAATATAAGAGCCATGCAATGAAAGGACAGAGCCAAAAAGGAATACATGTTTTTTATTCCATTTAATATCTGTGTTTCCACTATGTGCTACCAGTGCTAACAGGTTAGCCATTTGCAATTTTACATGGCTTATTCAGCTGTTTTTCTACTTTTGAGTAATCAAAAACGAAATAACGCAGCTTCTGAAAGAAAACTCAGCTTTATTAGGCACTGGTGAATGTGATGAAAGAGTTTTGTTTTTCCCACACGCTCCATCCCATGAGTAAAAAAAGTTAAAGTTAGCTGCTAGGTGAAGCCACGAAGACGTTTATCTGCCCAGTCTAGGTCGCTCTCTCTCCTGCTTCTCCTGGCCCTGATTGCAGAATGGCTTTTACAAGGAGCCATCTCTCGCCCTGGCAACTTTGTGTGACCTTGTGGGACTGAATAAGACTGTAAAATTGATTCAGCTCCCGTAATAAAAGAGCACACACATTATCAGCATTCTAATTATAATTAATACAGGCAGCAGCGGCAGACCCATTATTTACGATGGGGGCCCATGGTAAGCAAACACAATAATAATCTGCTTCATATTTTTATTGATATGTTGATGAATGGCTCTCTTTCACACAAAACACCAATGGAATGTTTCAGTGGCCGATCATACAAGTGCTGATTATTTCACTGCCAATTTCCTTCACCCCTGCTCACCTCCCGCCTCGCCTTTCCTTCAACCTCTCCTCTTCAGGCTTTCATTAGCCCTTTGTGTGTATCACCTTAAGTCCCTGACTCCAAACCTCATTACAGAGAGCTGGGTCAGGTGATAGAGTCGACTAACCTCAAGGAGGTGAATTACTGTCAGAAATAAACAGTCCAGCGGCAACATCACACAGATGTCCGCCTGCTTTTCAAAGAAATACCTGGCACATTGTTTGAAAAGAGACCTGTGTCTAAAGGAGTCTCAAGCAGCCAGAGATATTTCAAAAGATGTTGAATATTAAATTCTGTGTCAGTAATGGTTTCATTCTGCGGTTTTCAGTCGAGAGGCCAGACCACTATAAAGTTTTGGCTGATTTAATTTGTACAATAAAAAATTCTCATAAAAGGTCCCTCAGTGACTTCTAGACCCACTGACTGCACACGCCAGTGTTGTAACACTTCCTGAATCGTGTGCAAAAATAAAAAATAAGAATAGCAACAGTAACAATATTTATTCTTCTTATTTGATTGCTTGTTGGCTTTATCTTTCAGCTCCAAAGCATCTGTGTTTAAATACAGTTCCAGTGGTAGAAAAAGCTTTTTATGCGAGGTTAAAATCCCCCCTTTTCTCAGTGGATTATATACTAGTTACAGGATGGAGACTGTTGGCATAGAATAAGAGAATACTTCTATACTGAATAGTGTCTCAATATTTTCTATCCAGCGAATATCTGGTTTACTGAACACAAAGGACCCTACTGCCTCACAGTCAAAGTGTGTAAAATAAAAAGACAGCAACCTTCATATCTAGGTTATCCTTTATAATTAGGTGTCTATGTAGCTTATGCCATTTCCCCTGTTTGATAATTGTAGTCCATCCCTCCTAATTTTGCAGAGAGTCAGAAAAATGCTTATTTGTGCCTATCTTTCTTATTAATTCTCTTCACAAATCCTTGATTATTTTCCAATCCTTTCCTCTGATATCTCTGGCACTGTTTGTCTGTTTCACTCACTCCTCCACTGAGCAGTCTGCCTTCCTTCTCAATCGCCTGTTTTGTTTCCCGTTTTAATGAACAGTTGGATTCTTTTATTTCTCTACAAGTGCTGGATTTGCCTTATCACCCCCCGTCCCTTTGAGGGTTGCCAATTGGTTTTATCCATGGATGTATCATTTCTTAGGCTTCCTCTTTTTTTCTCCACAAAGAGAAAGAACCACTCCGTCAACAAGCCTCTCCGGAGCCAGAGATTAAAAACCTCAACATCACCTACCTTCCAGCGCTACTCCCAACTGGTTTGTGTAAAACTCAATTAAACTTGTCCCCACTGAATTTCACATTACAGTACATTAAAAGGAAATTCTTCAAGCGTGATGACAAAGCTCAAACCTAGCTTCAGAGCCGCTATTTAGGAGCTTTCCTAAACGCTCTAGTCTTCGGGGTTTTAGCCTCATGTCGGTGGAAAAGGCGCCAAAAGCACAAAGACAAAGAGAAGGTCTCTTTTGACTTGAGTGAAAAACAAACTTTATGATTTATTTATTTGCAGACACCCTGAAAGTCGCAGCCTCTGCTTGAGACGCTGCATACAAACGAGGTCTGAGTCTGTCAATTTAACTCCCGACAAAAGGCAAACTGCAGCCTTTTGATGATTAAAGGTAGCTGCGCTCACAAGTAAGCAGGGTGTAATGACGGTTGTCAGCCATGTGACGGTAGCCATCTTTCCTAAATACAGATGTTAATCTTTGGTGTAGATTTTTGATCTGGATTTCAGAGACGCTGCAATTCAATAACAAATTATTCCGCCACCTTCGTGCGATCTGCCTGGGTGGAAAGGGAGTGTTCAGCCGAGCGTCGCGCTGACAGAAAGAAACATCGCAGGTCGATATGCGAGTTAACTTCACTCACGTGTGATTATATGCACTTTCAACTACATGACTGCAAACCAGAGATTGAAACACAGGGGGAGGCGGATACCTGAGACGGTGTTCCTTTATGAATAGCATCTATTATTTTGCAGTTTGTGTCCTCCTACTGAGTGTAGCATGGGAGCGGCGTGGTTTCCTACAAGGCAGAACGAGAAGGAGCTTGGCTTTGCTTCAGCCAGGTCGGCTTTACAAGAGGGGAATCTGGAGACAGATTCCACTTCACTCGTTCTCTTGTTCTTCCCCCATGTAGACGTCCCTCCCTGCAGCCCAAGAATTTAAGGGCGGCTTTGAACCCATCGCGCTGTTCTTCAACGTCGCAACATGCGCGAGTGCTCGTCTTCACCCCTCCCCCACTCGTCAGCAACCCAAAAGGTGTTTTCGTGCTGAGATTAGTGGATGAGGTGCAGTCTGTGTTTTGGGCCAAACATGCCCATCCTTTGACACAAAGGCGGACTCTGACTTCGACTGGGCTACAGACCAAGATCACGCTCCCTTGTCTCCTCCGCTTCCTCCTCAATCCTCTCCAACACATGACATGTGTCACCGCCACAGATCTGCACTGGACGATACGAGCAGTTCAAGGTCAGGGCAAATCCCCAAAGCAGAGAAAAGAGAGGGGTTGGGGGTTGGGGGGGGATCTCATAGAACCCACCCCCTTTTTTTTTTATTCCCAGTGATGAACTATTTAAAAAGTTCATTTCTCCTAAATGCTTAGCATATTTCATGGTGCTATAATGTGAGCACTATAATGTGAAATCTCCATTAGCCAAAGATGGGCGCTGCAGTAATGCAATGGATATGTCAATTTTCTTGTTCTGGAAAAAAAAAGGAAGTTTTGTAAGGATTTAAACCCATGTAATATTCATATTTTCTATTTCAGAGCACAATAGCCGGCAAGGAACTAAAGTGATTATACATAGCCAGAGTCAAACTCTGGAGCCGTTATCTATTATGGTTTAATAAATCAACAGGGACAGAGCAGGGTGGACAAATATCCTGGTAACATTTTGCTGCCTTCTCCTCAACCAAACGTGTCTGATGAGATGAAAAATGGGATAAGAAATACTGAAATAAAGAAGTGTTTTCCATGGAATTACACGAGTGGGGACGTCCACAGATCTTGCATTTTCATGCATCAGTTTTGTGAATCTGCACTCGCAGGTCTCGAGCGACAAAACTTCAATTAACTCCAAGCTACACCAGTGACAAAATATTATTCAGTCCAAAATGCATTTCTGAGGCCAGGTTAACTCAGACAGGAAGGGAAAAGGGGCCACCGTGTAATTATTTGGTACTTACAATGTCCTACACTTCAGATTTGTGAGGATGGCGAGCAGAAAATCTGTTTACTATGGAGCCGAGTTGCTCACTCTCTTCTGTGAAGCCTTTGAATAATTCATGGTGAGAGCCATAGGCATATGCGGTGGAAAAGTGTTAGAGAATATCACACCAAAGATGGCATCCTCCATTATGTGCACTGTGCCCGGCGTGCCCACAGACCTCACATAATGTAATTGGATAAAAGTCAGATGCTGCATATTGAGAAGCTACATAAGGCAGTGATATTCTTCAGAGCCTCTGAAAAGTGTTAATTGACTCAAAAAGCAGCTACAGGAAAAGGACTGCATGCCTTATTGTCTTCATATATTTATCTCCAGCACCTCATTACTTTTTCGTGCAGTTACAAGAAATAAGTGGAATAAATTTACTTACTACAGCTTGTGTTCAAAAAGCATGACCTCTCCCAAATAGAACAAGAGAGGGGGGCGAAGAACAACACGTCTTAATTTAAAGTGTCATTATTCCGACTTGGTCCAGCAAAGATGTTTTTGTTGTCATTTTACTTCTGTTGACAACTCGTCTCTTTGTGATGTTAGCGACTGAGACGATGTGACATGTGTTTTACATATCAAAACTGCCAAGCCTTTCATTTAAAGAGGCTTCATCTTCACTGACAACATGTTTATTGACAGGTAAAGCCCCAGAGATTAGACATGCCGGTCTAATTAGTCTCTCCCTCCGCTCCTGTATTTACACAGCTGAAGCCCCCTAGAGAGGAAGGTTGATCAGACAAAAACCAGCCAACCAGTGGTCAAAGTAGTATTCAGATCTTTTATCTGACTGCACTGCAAAAGCTACTTTGGGTTGCTTCCTTATTCGCAAGGGGTCACCACGGGACAGCAGGTAGCTCCACATGTTTTGATTTGGCAGATGCCCTTCCTGACACAACCTCAAAAGGATTTTGTATCTCCTCCTGGAATCAAACCGTGGATCTTTTCAAACTCAGCCCGTGCAAAAAATACATAACAATACTTGAACTTCATCTTCAGTTCAGCGCCTGTGAAGCTTGATTTTTGCTGGTGCTGTACAACAAGGTAGAATTTGAAATAAACTCCCGGGTATTTAACAGCGTTGGGGAGAAGCCAGCTTAGATAATACTTGACAGCAATACTTGACAACCCTGCAATCCAACCAAAAACACTTGGAGACTTGTTTTTAATTGAAACCTGGTTCCTCTGGTGGGAGACCAGTTATGGTAGCTGCCTTCCAAAGTTTCACAACCCAAGCAGAAACACACGTCGTTAGATGTTTTAGGCATTTCAAGAACATATCAATTTGGATTCCATTCTAAAGTAAAAAATGTAGCAAAACTTCCAAAAATGTAATATTTTCAAATGTTTGGCGTATCGACAACAAATCAAAACCATTGCTTGAATGATTACTGGCTAAGCCACTAACTGAATTGTTTCATTTGAACAATATGCTTGAACACATTTTTTATATGTAGTCAGGTAGACATGTCAGGTACAATGAAACAGAAATATTGGATTGGAATATAAGTGCGAGTACCTTAAATCTGTATGTTAGTACAGTACTTGAGTAAATCCAGCACAGAAGCTAACACTAAAGGAAGAGGGGACGATGATGGATGCGGCAGCCATGTAACTGTAGAAAGGAGTCGGTGGGCAGGCTTGCTTAATTCGTGACATGAAATATTACCTGCAGCGTTCGACAGAGCGGACCCGCTTGGATGGCGGGAGAGATAGCATCCATCCTCTCAGTATAAGAAACAAACAAACAAACAAAAGCTCCAAAACCTCTGACCCGACAAAGGAAGTACAACTGATAAGTTAGTAGCAATTTCTCCCTCTTCTCCTGCTCCTCTCGCTTTTCTTTGAATAGCATTTCTCTGCCTTTGGCCCCAGTTTCACCTTGCTACGCCTGTGCCCTTCTATTAAAGGTGGTAATGGCTGCCAACTTCCCTCAGGCCTTCTTTTTAATATTTGTCACTCATGAAAGAAAAGGGGGGATTGGGAGATGATAAATCTTACTTTTGCCAGCTAAGGGCTTCTATCTCAGAAACAGAATAAAATCCAGTCCCAAAACACTGCTGTGCGCATTAGGAAGCTGTGGGTTTAAGCCTTGTCCGCCATGATCAAACTAGGATTTATGAAGCATCATAACTCCCGACAACATCCAGCGGCTTATTAATTTTATATATTTCTGTCCATTCCCTGATATTCCCAGCCTTGACAGTCACTCAAGATAAGCCAAAAGCGTTCTGACAGGATGGAGTGTGTGTATATTTTTCACTGTTCTGCCCGCTCCCCCTCCAGTTGAATAGCTTTAGTAGAAACCTTGAGGCTGCTGTGATGTGATTCGTCTCTGTTTTTTGTCTTCACTTGCAACCTTCCCATTTGTAAGGGCCCTTAAATCAGCCTTGCACTCTGCTGAGCCATGAGAAAGGGCCTGGCAGAGACGGGGAGGGAGGCGGGTGAAGCGGATTTTTGTGCACGCGTACGGGTTTTAACGTATGTTTACGCACACGCAAAGAAGGTGGGAGGGAGAGAAGGAGGCGACCGGCTCCACCAGAGTATCACACGTGTGGTTGAATTTTAATCAAAACACTCACTAATCACCATTTACAGGCCGTCTATATAAAGGCCTGTTCTCCGATATGAGAGGGCAACATGCTGATAGGGTTTAATTTAACTGGAGTCTAGGTCGGAGGCTTGATTTAATGCGACCCACAGGAAAACTGAGCAGGAGGGAGAGAGAGACAGGAATGGTAGCTCTTTGTGCAATGATCACATAAGTTCACATCAATAAAGCCCCAACCCATTACCAGAAACACTACATGAAAGAGGAGGGGCCCACGGTGGGCACTGGCTGCTCGTCACGTACTGTAACGACAGAACTGGCTCCAACTCTCCTGACAGCTGCTTCACTTTTCTGACGAGCTACGCAGAAGAATCGGGGGCAGGATCTCAACAGGCTGTGTTGAGATATAACTCCTTTAACCTCCTGAACCCTCATTTCCCTGTTAAATTTTGCCCTAAATTAGAAGAGGGCACATTCTGCCGTAACATGCATTTGTGCATGTTTGTTCCAACAACTATTTAAAGCCACATGATGTTGGTTTTATTTGAATTATTCCCTGGCAGGTGTTGGCAAACGAACGAAACGTTAAGACATTTCTTTACCTATAAATCTTCAAATGTGAGATCGGCGTCATCCTTTGGACAATAATTATTAACAACGCCTTCCATTATGTATGTGGTGGTTGTCATCTTTTTTAGGTTTGCATTTTTATATGATAAACCCGCAAGTCAACACGAAAGCAGAAATCTTGTGAACAACCCTGTTTATTGCAGTTGTTCTCAAACACTGACGGGGTCTCAAGTATGCCACCAATCTGGTTGGAACTATGTTGAATCAATATGACATTTTTTAGTGAGGAATAAACAAATAGTTTGCTAATGCTTGGCTCTATTTCACAAAAATTCAACTAGTATCCTTTTTTATTGGTAATATCTGCTTTTGAAGCAGGGGAGGCCCCCCCCCAAAAAAGTTTGAGTACCACTGCATTTCAGACTGATTAAAAAAAACACCCTCTTTCCTCCTCGTTAAGGGTTTGTCATCAGTAAGTTTCTTGTGCTTGTTAAAAAGCAAAAAATAGATTAACATTTTTTCATATCAAATGTAATGCAATCATTAACACTTAATTACTGTGAAAATAAATAAATAAAATAAGTGAATCCAGATGTCTCTGCATGTGTTCTGTGGTGTGGGAGAATCACACATTATCACTATTCATGTCTGGTGATGGGGTTGCTGCAGGTCACTTCCAATTTATTCCAAGCAGCTGAAGAAGTTATATTTCGCCTTGCTCGAGGACACTCTGGAGAAGTAACTAAAAGAATTAACAAAACAATGTTCTCATTCATTTACTCAAACTGCTCAAGATCTGAAACAAACTTTCTTCTGAAGCCAGAAGCTACCCGCTAATTCTCTAAGCCTCTGTTGCTTGTGCTCTGGCTACGACCCTGACCAAGCTAACTAGCCACAGTGGCTATCACACCCACCAGTGTCTGACTAAGACCCTAGCATGCACTAGCCAGCTACAGCCCCGGTGACTGAAGCACACAGTGGTGAGAAGGCAGGCAGGATGTAATCTCCAGGAGCTGTTGATACAGGGAAACACACAAGGTTTGGGTCAAAGGGATTAAAATGGTGGAGGTGCTGGCTGTATGAAGAAGAGGGGCTGCGAAATAGTGGCGGGAGCAGCGGGCGAGCCACCCCATAACAGAGAGGAGTGGGGAGATTACAGGGAAAATGGCGCAAGGGGGATTCCTGCAAGGAGAAGGGAAGCAGTGACTCCAAATGGCATTGGAACACAGCATTAGCGGCCGCTATTCAACAGTATGCAGGCTTAGCGGGCTCAGGGCATCGGGAGAGAGGTGGTCGTGTTGATGGTGAGTTTCTGTAGGTGACAGGTGCGAGGAAGTCATCTTCACAGCTCCACTTGAAGACTTTCTCTCATACTGCTCAGTCACCCCCTCTGTGACTGTGACTGTGACTGTCTAAACATTGTCAATGCCAGAAACAAAAAGTTAAAAAAAGAAAAATCAAATCTTTAAACAAAGGAGGCCAGCTCTGCGGGGTGATATTGCACGAGGAGAGTTTTAACTGAGCCCTTCATGCCTATGCAAACCGCACATGGTTTGGATAGAGTTCCATCAACAAAACATGTCAATCACCCCTCCGTGAAAAAGGGAGAGATACGAGACTGAAACCTATCTCGCACAGACCCAAATACTGTACTCACGTCTTCCATTTCACAGTGTGTGGGAGAGCGGGGGTTCAAAAAAAAAAAAAAAAAAATCTTACATCGCTCATTTTTTTCCTCCTCAATCCAGCTATCCAAGGGCTCAGATTCCAGTTACATTTCACATTGAATAGACTTGTGTTTCCAGCAGTCTAGCCCTCTTCTAGTATGCTGGCTAGTGGAGCGATGACAGATTGGTTTCCACTCACTGCATGGGGGAGCACAATGGAGTGGCTTTGACAGAGTTAAGAGAAACAGTGCATCAGCACCCCCCCCCCCCAACAATCTCTCTTTTTCCTCACACGCGCACACACACACTCACACACGCCTCTTTCTTCCACTCTCTCTCCATTTCTTCTTTCTCCCTCTCTCTCTTCCCTGGGGCTTAGAGAATGGATGGCCCTGTCTGACCTGGACGACACTGATGTCTAGTCCTCTACACTACTGTACCTACAGCACGGCTGTCTGCCCGCTCACCTCTCTGTCCACTCTTTCTCGCTTTTACACACATACACGGCGAACAGGGGCACCCATCTCTGTCACACGGCGCCAACAGGCAGAGGTCAGTAGAGCTCAGGTACTAAAGCAGCCTGGAGGAGGTAGGGATTTGCTCATAAGTGGCCAGTATCGCTGTCACGCTGAAGAAACAACAAGTACAACAGCCTTAAAAATGTAAAAAATTGGAACTATAATTGTAAGAAAAAAGAAATAGAGAACAATGCTAAATCAGTTTTGAAGGACCTAGCGCCATATCAGAAGCTGGGAATTATTTTCATCTTGGACGATTCTGGATTACGGCCTATACAAAGTGAGTGGCAAATCATAGTGTCATGTGTGGGTGGTTTCATGAAGAAGAGCAGAGTTTATGCCCATCGCTAGCATTCAATTAATATTTGCCTTTTGAGGTAACCTTAACCCTACCCTCACCTAACCCTGACTATCCTTAACCAGAGACTGTAACTTCACTGGCGTCCACTTTTACTAAAGAGAAAAAATACTGAAGAAAGATTTAATATCAGCTCAATATCTCTAAATTTGCACTAACGCTACTAGAAAGGGGATTTTTTTTCAGCATGTACGCACTGGACATGTTACAGAGCAAGAGAAACTTGTTATCTGGTTAAAGTCTGACAGCTAAAACTGCACGATTAAGGTTTGGAAAGGGAACGATTTGTGCTACAGGAGTTCAGTCTCTGTTGGTAAAGACAATCTCAATTCTTTTCTGACCGCAGAAACTCTCCATGTGAACTGTACTCGATGACCAAACACAACTTTGATTGCCAAATAAAGATAAAACGCTGACAATATGATCAAGTATGGCATTGATAGACTGTTGATGTCAATGTCCTCACCCATTGCATTAAACTTTTAGCTCAGACACTTGATCGCATGATAAAATAACCCACAGATAGGGGGCTAATACTGCAGGAGCCTTGCAGTTGTATTCCTCTGCAACAAGAAAAAAAATACTGTGATATCCCACTGATACGCTGCTCTAAAGACTATGGGACCATGTTTTGTTTTTTTTCTCAGCCAGGTGGATGTGCAATCAATAAAATGGATTAGCTGCAAAGGTATATACAAAGGTTATCACCGAGCTCTCCTGCATGAACACAGTGGCGACCCCACAAAACAATTTTGTAATGTCTCATGCTATTTCTTCAGAGGAAATCTGATTATGTTTTGCCCAGGCTAAAAATTGATTTGCAGGGGAGTATACATTATCAAAGGAAAAATGGCTCCTGCAGCACCGGGCCTTATGGCTTGACTGAATTGTTATTTCTAACACTGTTTTATACGCCGACTGTATCACTGTAACACAGTCAGCGTTGCACACTTCCTTTTCTTTCTCAATAACAACTTTTCTTTCCCCGTCATGTCCCTCTTTCCTTCTCTGTGTGCTTTTTTTGTTCATAGCACGATCGTCTCCTCGCTCCCTTGGCACTTCAGAGTTTCACCCTGACTCATTTTCACTTGTTTAGTTCCACTCGCTGCGGTCCTGTGTCAACCCTCACACAGACTTTAACCAGGTGGCTTTCCATCACGCTGACTGACGATCTGAACACCCTTCCACCCAAGTGATTCCTCCATCTCTGTCCCTCCATCTCACTTTCTCTCTCTCTCTCTCTCTCTCTCTCACACACACATACAATGTGACCCCCCTTAAGTCTGATGAAACAACCTTCTCTGCCCATCTCCAAAAAAAAGAGAAGAAACTGTGTGGAGGAGCAGAAAGGCCCCTCACTCAAGCTCTCAGCTTTTGTCTCTGATTATCCCTGCACACACACACACACATACACACACTCCACCTCTCATCCTGCTCCTGGATCTTGTGTGTGTATGTGTGTTTAAGGTGGGGGGGGGGGACTCTGACCAATGGCATCCAACAGCAGGGCTTTATCCTGAAGCACACTGACAATGCTTTTCACACCTACTTACCACAGCAGAGATGGAGGCGGCGGGCTGGATCATGCCCAGGCCTAAAAGCAGGCTAAGGGCTTTTAGAAGACACACAGAATAGACTCTTTAATTACTGACTCAAGATCCCGCAGTAGATTAAAAAAAAAAAGAAAAAGAAAAACCCTCACAGAGGCTTATTTTCATATCTGCAGAATTTTTCAATGAATATAAAAACGGTCATTGATTATGCCGTTAAGGGAGGGACGTTAAGCAGGGAAATAATAAAGTACATATAATCACATTAGCTTGCGGTGATTAATGTAATAAAATGTGATCTTTTTTTCCCCATCTGTATTGAACACATTCAATACTGAGGAGACATGCTGCAAATACTAAGAAGCAGCTTCCTTAATATCCACTTAACTAGCTCTGTGTGCAAAGACATCTGCGAAAGCACCGCAGATAACTCAAGGAACGTACTTGGCCTGATAGGAAGAGGAATGACGAGGGGGGGGGGCAAAATCCTAAATAATGACTCATGTGTTCTTTTGATGCTCATACTTGCATTACTTGGAGCACAAACGATTGTGTGTGTGTGTGTGTGTGTGTGTGTGTGTGTGTGTGTGTGTGTGTGTGTGTGTGTGTGTGTGTGTGTGTGTGTGTGTGTGTGCGCGCGTGTCTTCCATCCCAGGGACACAATCCTTCCTACGTGGTCAATACCAAAGCATTTCTGTTCATTGATTATATAATTATACAGAAATTAAATCTGTGACGCGCTCTCATGTAGCACCACTAGCTACTATAGCCAGCAGATGAGACTGAGAGGAGGGAAGAAGAGGCTTTCTCTCTACTTACTATTTTTTTCCCTTTTTTTTTTTTTTAAAAGCACGGTGCTTAAAGCGAGCTCGGTGTAGTCCAGGTACTTCACTCAGATGATTATAATGCCACGAGGGTGCAATACATCACTCTTATTAGCCACACTGGAGCACAATGGTATCATAATTAATGGTCGCAGCAGGATTGAACGCTGCCCTGACATGGAAAAGTGGGCCTACTTAAGCTCTACAAGGCATTTAAATATGCAGAGTGAATGGCACAACCCAAACCCTCCTGCTCTAAGGACAGCCCACGCTCATTAGCCTGACACCCTCCGTGGCATTGATACAAGGACGACTGGCTAAACTCTCAGGCAGGCGCACGCGTGCGCACGCACACACAAAACAAGAAATCACAAGCACACATACACAAACACAAAATGTGCAGCGACTACAGTGACAAAATGTTAAACAGCGAGATATGACTAGAACAATCTTGTCCCTCATCAGTGCCCATCACTTCTTTTACATTTCCCCCCTTGCATTGTTGTTTTTGTCTCAAGGCTTAGTCTGCACTGAATGCAGATGGACATATATGTGTCAGCAGCCATTATGTGAATTTTCGGTAATGGCGTTTGGTCTGCCTTTGTGTGTGTGTGTGTGTGTGTGTGTGTGTGTGTGTGTGTGTGTGTGTGTGTGTGTGTGTTTGTAGCAAATGTGCATGCTGTAGCAGAGTGTGTTGTCTGGTGCTTGTGCTATACTGTCTAGCATGGGCAAAACTGCCTGCTCGGTGGGAGAACAATGCACATAAAAGGCTGTCGGAGGAAGCGTCTGGAGCTGACGTCTTTCACGTGGCTCTGAATGGAGCAGCGGTGGGAAGTGGCCGTGTGTGCGTGCGTGTACTTTATATGCTTACGACTGAGACAGAAGAAAAAAATCACAGAGAAAACGCCCTCTTCAATATGTCTCCTGACTATGTTTGTAAAAAATGAGACAAGAGAAAATAAAGAGTATGCGTTCCTGTTTCAGTCATGTGCGATGACATGTGCATGAATGCCTCCTAAAAGCAGGTGTGGGATGTTAAGTCCTCTCAGATTGGTGTATGATTTGGATTTTCCACTCCTCCTCTTCTCTTCCTATCCTGTTCGTAAAACCCGCTACATAACTTCTCCTAAAAGAAGAAGGAAAAAAAAAAACAAAACAGTGTAGACGCCACTCAGGAGCTGCCGCGTGCCTAAAACCAGCAGCTCCTCTCCACACGGCTCACTCCAGCCTGACCGTACCGAGTTATCGCGTGGCTCAGTGCAATCAATTATTGCTGCAGTGGAATCATTAATAATTTCCTAATGAAAACGATTCTGTTGATCTCTGTTGTCTTTTAATTAAACATAATTAGTCGGCTGCTCGGAGCTGTGGTGGGGACTCCTTTAGGGTACAATTTTGTTTTAATACACTGATAATGGAATTTTTACATTGTGTCAGTTGTTTAGTTATTATTCAGTCACACTATTTCGCTATGTTCCTAGATAACAGATAATAACCCTCGCACCTTCTATTCGCTGCAGTCATTTTGAAATAGGAGGGTCGAAATGAACAATTAAATTTTGAACTGTAAGAGTCCTCTCCTCTCACTGTTTCATGGCGCACGCTGCCAGGGTGCAGTGCGCGAAACGTTGCAAGTTTGACGCCTTCATTTCACAGGGGGGAAAAACTCAAAATGTCTTTGCATTTTTCTTTTCTTTTCTTTTTTTTTTTTAGAGAGAGTCTGATAGATACTACATCTGTCCTGTCAGGTCACGCAAGTTCACCATATTGCCTCAGCGGTCTGCTGCTCTGGATCAGTGGAAAGAGCAAATGAAGGCATAAAAAAGGATCTGATTGTGAGGACTTAGAGAATCTGAAATGACACAAAGACGCAGAGATTTAGCTAATTCCGCACCGTCCGAGCTTATGTAAAACGGCCTAGTTACACTGGTCAATTTCTACACGAACAATGTGGCCAAGTTGCTCTGGAGACTTATTGGACATGCTGTATCTGAATGTGGTCTGGCTTAAGAGGCTTACATTCCAAAAGTTTCGGTGACCTCTGAATAATGCCACGTAATGTGGTCACGTTAACTTGTGTATAGTTTCACCTGGCTTACCGTAGATATCAGGTATAAGCGCAATTGAGGTTCAAAGCAAGGATGAACCGAATCATCGTGCGTGGCACCTCACTCCTAAAAAATGTCGTGTTTTTATTCAAATTGATTTATTGTTATTTGTAAGTTCAGATGTGACTGTGTCTGATTGAACTTGGATGCCCTGCAGCAGAGGAAAGGCCTCACATAATGGGAACATAGTATGATTAAAATATGCCTGAATTATTTACCATACGCATGGGCACTGAAGTACACCTATCTGCTGCTGTAAGGGTTAAATGTGATCAAAAAGTCCCCCTACAAGAGGAGCATTTATTCCTGTTTGGGTAACATTTGTGGAAAAACTACACTTTAAAAATAAAAATAAAAAATTGAATGTATTCATGACTTCCTTAACCTCAGGGCAGAGAGGTCAAAAAGTTCCGAGAGGTGACTAAAGTGAGGAAATACAGCACAACACCTTATCATTAAGAAAGCTGTTTGACAGCATAAGCACATCGGTGGTCACGCTGGCTCTCTGAGCAGCTGCTGAAATCCACAATCAGGCGGGTTTGCGACATCTGAACCCCATCGCTAACACGTTCAGCCGAGAGACGTTGGACGATGAAAAGAAATCACAATGTGTCTGAATTTGTTTTCTCTGTTAAATCTCTCCCACTTTCCAGCTGCATTGTTTATCAATCTGTTGTTTATCTGTACAGAAAATTCTCCCCTGTCTCCCCTCCCTCCCTCCTGTCTGTCATTCGCTCCGTCTCCTCATTCTCCGGCGTTACTGTAACATATAATTACTCTGCAGACTTGCTGCCTGTTTCTAGAACTTCGGCGGTTCAAAGAAACTGTCGGAGTGTGGAGGAGAGCATTGTGGGAGTTCCAGGTGGATTTCTCGATAATGAGTTAGCGCAGTAGTAGGAATTGAGAGTTTTAGTAATGGCTGGCTGCTAAGGCTCTTCCTGGGAGTTTAATGTAAAACAAACAGGGCCATGCTGACAGCCTGGGAAAAACAGATATTGCACTTTTTCCCGCTTCCACTTCAGGGCTCGTGCTGTTCTCTCATTTTGAGGAAGGGGAATTCGAAGAAGAATTTATATTCATGAAACGAATGCGAATCTTAATTGGAGACATTTTAAATGACTCAAATATTACTCATGGTCTTCCACTTGTTTTTTTCCCCGCATTTTTTAAATATTCATGCTTTTCTGCTCGTCTCGATTAAGTGATACAGACGTGCAAACAGAGGGCAGGGAAAACATCATTTTGCTATAGCAACAGGAATTGCAGCATCTCAAAAACTGGGTCGAATATGTGACATTATAAGGTAAGTGTTTCTTGGTGCTGATGACCAGGGGCGCCCTGTGGGGGGACCTGACTATGCCATCCTGCTGCTTGTTACACACTCCAGTGCATGTATTATACATAACACATTGCAGGGCTACAACTCTCAGAGGAATCATTTTTGCTGAATCCAGTCCTCCCTCGCTCTGCACATATCCCCCACGCCCCCCACACACACTTCCTGACAAGTTTCGGGGATAGAGGATGAGCATTTGTACGAAAAAAATAAAATAAAAAAGCAATGCAGAAATCATAGGACAGAGCGTCCAGCACTAAGCTACAGCCACTCAAACCAATCACCATCCCTTACTTAGAGATACTCCCCCATAGATTCACACTGGCAAGCATCCAAAGTGAACTGCTACTATCTTTGCATGCAGCCATAAAGAAAGCCGAGACCACTGAAACGTGAGCCAAAGCATATTCTGCAAGCATACTGTGTATTGAGATATTCACTGTTTTCCATAAATAACGCATCTCAGGGAGCAACGAAACAGCCAACAGACGGGAAACACAGCACAGGGGTGAAGATATAAACAATCTGGGCCTCAGCTTTTCAAGGTGGGAAGAAAGTTCTTGCCGGACTCCGAGAAGCCTTTTTTTCCCTTTAGTCGGTCCGCGCCAGCGTCAACGCGATAAACACAATTCCAGCACGGCTTCAAAAAAGAAACGACAGGCGAAAAAAAAAAGAAAGGAAAAAAAGACCAAATTCAATATTAAATTTGACAAAGATTTGACATTCCGGCACGCCGGCACTCCATTTCAATGTCACCTCCAGAGGGTGCGCACGCATGCAGATTGGAATATTTGAAGGAAAGCGATGAAGAAGAATGAGCAGCATAAATCGAGTCACAGTCTGGACGTAAGAGTCAAACGGCCGCGCGGCATCAAACGCTTCATCACTTTCTCAACTTCCTCCCAAGTCCAGGTGGAGAAAAAAAAAGGTTGCCAGGAGCAAAAATGTGGAACAATTTTTTTTCTTTCTTTGGAAGAGAAAAAGC
This sequence comes from Maylandia zebra, assembly GCF_041146795.1. Lineage (NCBI taxonomy): Eukaryota > Metazoa > Chordata > Actinopteri > Cichliformes > Cichlidae > Maylandia > Maylandia zebra. Next base: position 17,481,262 of record NC_135177.1, on the reverse strand, counting down.
AAGAGAAACGGACACCCGACCCAATTTATGCAACTCGCTTTTGGTAAAGTTGCTGCAGACCAGTTCGAGTCAAGTGTGGAATAGCGCAGGCTGGATTTTGTTTTGAATCTTTGAAGTGCGCTAAAAGTTTGTTTCAAAGTCCAACACGTTGATCGCGTTCCTCCACAAGAGGTGACGAAATTTGTTTCGAGCCGAGTAATCGACTTACTGATTCTCTGAGGTGACAAGAGATATTTAACTCTGAGAATTGAATTAATTCTTTGTATTCAACATTCCCCCTATTATCGCTTATTATCAGTGGCAAGCATGTGCTGATGCTTGTGGAGGATTTAGAGTAATGAACTTATACAAGCAGAGCACAAGAGCGACTCACACAAGGGGTCGTCTGGAGATGTTATTGTGTTTTAATTTAATAAGGTCAAGTTGGAAGCGACAAACAAAGGCGCTCCCAGCTGAGGTGGCGATGATGCTGTGTGTGATGTTATCGCCAGGATACATGTATGAAGAGTGGCAGAGGAAATTCTCAAGAAGAAAAAAAAAGAAGAAGTGAGAAATCCTGTTATTGCCCTTCTTTTTGTTTCATACAGTCACTCTGTGAGCAAAAAGATTAGAAGATTTTAAAGAAGTGCATAATCTTCTTTAACAGCTTATCAAAACTTTAATGATTTGGTGATAAAGAGCACAAAGTTAAGTAGCCGGTTAAGAGGATAACTCCCCAGTGCAGTCTAGTGATTAGTAGATGAGAATTGGGAGACCGAAAATCCGGGTTGCAAATCCCACTCCTGCCACTTATTCACTTTGAGGGAGAAGAAGCTCCATTTCAGCTTTGGGGGTATTGTCACGGGGTAATCATTTTTGAAAAGTGATAAATAGAGGCCCCCCCTACCCACCCCTTCAGAAGCCCAAACACATCTTTATTTACGTATTTATTTCGCCGTGTCTCTTTGGTTAACACCCGTCAAGACCCAATTATAGCTGCAGAAGCCATGCGCTTTCATGAGGAGTGAAGCTCCACACTTTAGTGTCAGTGCTGTGTACAGTGCGAGCATCTTCTCGTGCAATCTGCAACAAACCCAGCTCTCCACAGATCAGTTTGCGGGGCTCCTTTAATGAGGCCCTGCTGGACACAATGCAGGGGATTGAGGAGTTTATCGTCGTGACAGTGGGTCGTGGGTTTTTGGTGGGGGGGGGGGGGGGGGGGGGGGGGGGGGGTTGCACGCTTTGGATTACTTTTGTATAACTAACATGGATTTTCTGACAGATAGCGGTGCTTTTCCTTTTTCTTTTCCTCAACACATGTTTACAGAAATCCACTTCTCATTGGGAAGTTGTATGAATGCAGCTGATTTATTAAAAGATGTACGACTAAAGCTTCGCCGAATTAGCCGAGAAGAACAAATGAAGCAAAGTGGCAAACACATCTCCACTCGTGCTTTTCCTCGCTATCTACCCCGAGATAGGGATTCACTTAGTATAAAAGAGTGTGGGGAGGAAAGGGGGGGGGGGCATTAATTACCTTGTGAAATCTAAAGACCATTAACTTTGTGTGTCAAGTGATGTTTCTCAGTTCCCAATCAGAGTTTTAGAGATATAAACGACTCTTTGGATGAGGAAAACAGATATGGAGCGAGAGCGCGCCTTTCTGTGTGTCCTCGTGGGCTGTGTAGATGCAATTATTTGTGCTTGTTTGTGACTTTGAGAAGAAGAAGAGAAGGAAAGAGAGGAGGAAAAAGTAAAAGAATGACAGAGGGAGAGAGACAGGCAGAGGAGGAGTGGATGGAGGATTGTGGCGTGGTGTGCTGCGCTGCAGAGAGATAACAGGATGCCGGCGCGGCTTGCTTACCTTTGCTGTACACCACACAGTTGTTTTTGTTGTCTTCCGCTCCCTGCCAAGTCACATCCAGCAGCCACCTGGGGCCGGCGCTCAACACCACCGGGACCGTGCTCTTCGTCTTCTGGTCGAGGACAGATAACAAACACTAATCATTTGCTTATTTTGGTGATTAAAGAAACATTAATAACCTCTGAGTTACGCTCTTCCGCTGCACTGAATGACCATAAAGAGGCAATTTCAGAAACTATACAGCGTGCAACTCAAGTCCAGCACAATCCCTTTTTTCTCTTTTTTTCCTACACTGCTGAGAAAATGTGAAATCAGGGCAGTTTTTATGAGTGTATGTGTGTGTGCGAGATGGCCAACAGACAAATGCAGTGCTTGGTGTGATGGCAAATGGGTGCAAGAGCCCGCACTGTATCTGTTTCATCCAGGATTCAACCCGGAGATCCAGAATCAGATCCACTAGATTAAATAAAACCTCTCACGTGTCTGAGAATCATAAAAAAATGAAAGGAAGAAAGGGGAAAAAAAGGACGGTGACTTTCAGAGAGAAGGAAGCAAGTGTTCGGCGGTGAACTTTGGGCGCATTGTGCCTCGCTATCACCAGGATCTCACTATTTCCTGAAACAAGCAGGGAAGAATTTAAAGAATCAGTATCCATTTCAAAGGCCGATTGAGGTCAGAGTTTTTATAATATACCGGGAAATTATTCCAAATGTGTAAGGTCATTTTTCTTCTTGGTCAGAGGTCAAACGTGGGGTTTCGTTCCACTGAAAGAATCAGAAATAAATAAATAAAACAGAGTGAGATAGAGAGCTACACCCTCTATAATAGATTCACATGCTGCGCTGTCACCACATTCGCCTGCGCTGTTCATCCTCACATGATTTTCTAGTCTGTTTTATTTTATGCTGGTTCTCCTTTTCTTTTGCTTCTTGTAAAGCGATGCGTTGGTGGTGTCGTGCATACGTTGCGTGTGTATGGAGGTGGTGGAGGGGCTGTTGCAACATCTCAGGCAGCTGGGTACAGTAGCCTATTACTCAAAGGCAGAATGTCACTATTTTAAGGCCATTTCTTTTGAACCCCGGGGCCTCCCCTTCATTAGGAGCCTACAGAAAACAGTTTAGCTAAGAGAAAATAGGTTGGGCTGCAATCTCGACACTTCATTTCTTTTTCCCCATCTGAGGCGGCCGGTGACAGGACACTGTCCATCTGCCTAATGCAAAAGCAAAATACCAGCCCTCTCGCGCACTTTTCACTTATTTCTCCCCCGCAAGAGGCAGCAACCTTCAAGGATAAATGCAAATGTCACTTGAGCATGTTAAAGGTCTGAATTGGCACAGATATGCACAAGAGATGAGCACTGTGCTCCGGCAGTGTGTCTGCATGCCCCCTCCTCCTCCTCCTACTCGTCCACCCGCCCATTTCTCTTTCCATGAACTCATCTAGTCAGAGGCTGGAGGACATGGATTTCTATTTATTTATTTTTTATGTTTTTTTTTTTTTTTAGAGAGAGAGAGCATTATTTACAAATGGCAAATACATCTCAGAGAGAGCTGATAGGAATCTGTTTGGATCTTGTCTGCAAAATGACGAAGGCAAACGCAGACACTCAATAGAGACAGATTTTGAAATAGTCCCTCTCTCTTTATATATATAGCTTCGCACATTGGCAAACTACACCGGCAAAACTGATCAAACACAGACAGCAAATTGTGTCTGTTGATATTCTTATTCCTTCTCCTGGCATCTCCTTATCCCGTCCTGGCAGCAGATGAGAGAGAGAGACAGAGAGAGAGAGAGAGAGAGAGAGAGAGGACCTCTGTAATTTAAGTCGTCCGCAATTTCACATTTCAAATTAGCCTCACAATAAAGTCTTCTATCTGGCTAACCTGAAAATCTCACACCCCTGTCAAAGGAGCAGAGCAGACCAGGCCGATTGTTGCTAGGACGACTATCTGAAATGGAAATCAGATTAACCCTTTCTCAGATCTCCAGACTGGAGCCATCTCTTATTCAGCAGCGAGAGGCCTCTCTGCCATCCTCCTGCACCTCTGGGAATTCATGATATTCCAGCTGCTCTTAATGTAGCCAGCAGAGACAAAGCGGCCATATTAACGACACATCTTCCCATGTTACGTTAGAAATACCATCACAATTTGTTAAGACTTGTGGCAGTAATCGCAATTGTTCCTCTGGTTCCCGCTGTAATAGAAACTTACGATGCATTAGCTTTGATTTAATTGTCACTGTCAACTATTCGCTTTGGTTCCCCTTTTTCTTGCAAAGTGAGCAGCAACAAGCCCCTGACAGCCAGTCTCAGTGTAGATTTACATAAAGCATCTATAGTGACAATATGCGCTTTGTAAGCAGCCTGCGTGTAGCAACCCCCGCAAAGACAAAGAAGCGCACAAGAACGACCGCACGCACAACAAATTTAGGATTAAGACACAGCGGCGTCACCGCAGCGAGGAGCGTCTCTGCAAATGCAAATGAAAACATTGGTACAACTGGATCAGTTGGCCTAAGTGGCCGAGGCCAGAAGAGGGAAAAAAACACGCAGATTGACAGGCAGAAAATTGCGATTTTCCCTCGAGCTAGGGACTCAGAGATGGACTGGCTGTACGGAAACAAACTCCTCTCAGAGATGCCAGCCATAAAAAAAAAAAGAGAAAAAAGGGGGGGATGTGACGTAGGGAGGCTTTTTCCTGCCCAAAACAGCACACTGAGGGGGAACTGGAAAATATGCTGACCCCTGTTGGCAGTAAAAAAAAGAAAGAAAAGTTGCTGATCTTACTTTTTCCCCAATTCCTCTAAAGCATTTTTGTTATTTTCTGATATTTTTCATGCCTGGACTACACGTATTTTTGTAATTAAGACTAAATATTATTAACAGGGAAACGTTCGATGTGTTGTGTTTATACAGATACAATATCAGTTTACTGACTATCATCCCTGTCAGAGCCTGTAACCCACCCACCCCTCCCCAGCCTTCCTCTCTGTGTAGTGTGTTACGGTTTATCCACTGTCTGCTTTCACTCCAGTGGTTTCAATACTCTCTCGGTATTTTTATTTTTTTTTCTTCCTTCCTCTGAGCTCTGTTACCGTTCCTCGTGTAAGAGATACAGTGACCAAAACAGTGTAGTCAGCGAGGAAGTGATTACAAACTGATGCTCCAAATTCGCTATAAAATGAAAATCAATATTTCCACAAGTTGCTGCAACATAAAAGATAACCTTCATTGATTTTTCTAGACTTAGGCCCCTGTGATAAAATCTAATATAAATTTTCAGCCACACGGATTTGGATCAGAGCGGAGCAGGGGCTGAACGATAAGTTCCGCGCACATCTCTCAGACTTGGATTTTTTTCCTCCCCTCCTTCCCCTTTTTCCTTCTTCCAAGGCAGGGCTGTACTATTTATAATTGGCCCTGTGTGAGCAAAAGCTTCTATCGGGAATCTGTTCTAATTTTTATTACTGAGAAGCTAAAGCCTGTTCCAGATAATTTGGAAATTTCAGGGGAATTGTGATAGAGCTGATGGCACAGCCGGACTGACTCCAGAAAGGAGCTAACCTGTAATAGCCTCTGTGGCTGCGCTGATTAAATGTTGCCATAGATGAAAGACCTGCCATCACCGCAATAAATTAACCAATCACACAAATCCCAAGTCGCTACTAATCCCTCCTTGATACCATGATCCTCTGATCAGCTGAAGGAGGTGAAGAAGAAAGTGTCTTGTGACACTCAGCCTTCTAACTCCCTGCTTCCCTGTGTAAACAACAAGCTAATGATATCGCCGCTGACCATTTCACCACCACTGGCTACTCTTAACCCGTTTCATGGTCAGGGCAGGTGAAATCGATACAAACCGCGGTGGGAATGATTATTTTCCTCATCGCACTCGCACTCGCACGCCCACCCCCTCCACCTCCCTCCCTCCACCAAGGTCACCGACTGGCACTGTATCCGTCTTGATCCCACAGCTGCAGGATTTAGACAACTGAGAGATCAAAACCGCTCCGTCTGAATATCTCAAGACATATACCGGCTTTATGCATTCATCTTTCAACGCCCACTCGGTGCCAAAGTAGTGCCATTTCCAAATGAAAACACTAGTGGAAATATTCCAGTCAAATCACTCTGAGTATTTTTGAACCTTGCCCTCTTTTTCACAGTAAAAGCCTTGTTTCAACAATTGTTTTTTATTTCCATCTTTTTTTCCCTCTTTTGCTCCTGAATAGCTGATAACGGCATTTTCTCATCCCCACATTACATCTGACCACTGTTGACCTGGCAACGCGTGCCCAAATCATTTTAAAAGTGCCGTGTCCTTTGCGGTACTATATTTGCAGCCTAAATATATAAATATATATATAAAGATACAAGCTTACGTATGGGTTATGTCGAGTTTATATGTTCTCTGTTTCTAACATGGGAGTGAGGATAAAGGATTTGTACCTGTTTTACCAGTCAGTTTACAGCAGACAGCACACTCACACCTTGATAACGTCCATTGCAATTAGTTGTTCACTGCGATGAAACAAATTGCATGTGGTCAACTGGAAATTTCATTAAGGGAGATTTTCCTCTAGCCCTCGTTATCGCTCTGCGTATTAATATTTTCTTAGCCTCAAGGATGGATGGGTTGCAAGGGTCTTTTTTTTGTTGAATTAAAAAAAAAAAAAAAACGTCCGGAGCTAACCTCACAGCCTGTGTTCGCCCGCCGCTATCCACGCTGGCAAAAAAGCTGTGTACATGCTTAGTTAGGTGCTGCATTTTTTTTCATTGCGCCCTGAAATAAGGTTCTCTGTCGACATCCACAATAAAGTGGGAAATACCTCCATTTCTCAAGTCTGCTTTTGTGTCATTCTCCCCCTCTTCTAAATGGCTATGGTTACATCTGCTGAAATGAAAAGATACCTACATACAGCTTTCATCCCCCCCACCCCTCCCTCTCAGGCTATAGCATCTTCTATTGGGAGGCTAAATAACAGAAATATGCAGGAATTGCACACTAATTCCCCTTAGAGATAGATCTTGGCTGGTGCCCTGTCATAAATCAGAGAATTTCGATATGAAATGAGGCAAGCTGCTCTAATCATTTCTGCATTTCAAATTGGATCACTGGCTCAATCGCCTGGCTTTTAAACTGCTTGCCTAAGAGCAAATGTGAGGTGGGAGATAATTCAGCTGAAATCTCTGCCTGCTCTGTGCAGCAGTTAGTTTACTGCTTGAGTGCAAGAGAATGCTTTTTTCTTCCCTTAGCCCATCTTTCTCTTTTCAACTTTGTTAAATTGACTTTTCATTTTAAAATCGATTAAACTGAGAGAGTCACTGCTGTTCCCGGAATCTTTAAAGGGACACCCATCACTGTGCGCATGTGCCTTTATTTGGCTGGCCGCTATCATGGCGCCGCTATGGGAAATAAATATTTTCTCATTTAAATCACCTTTTATCCTGCTGACTGGACTGTAAGCATCAAAGTTCATGTGCTGCATTAGCTATTACTTACGTCGCTCCATTGAAATGCACATGGGGTCTGTATTTATACTGACTATGGGTGGCATTGCATGATTACTGTATGTTCAGTTGCTTTTATTAAGCCACAATATGAAGAGACTGATGACTGGCTGCTCTGGATGTTGATTGGGAAGCAATGCTAAATTACAAATAGCACATCTACACCCTATTCTGTTTACTTTTAAACGAATCTGCGTCTTGCTCAATCAGAGGGGATAGGAGTGAAGAATAGAGATTCAGAAGGGTGGGTGGGGTAGAGGGGACACATCAATTCTCTATTCTTCAAGACCTTCAGGCATGTTGAGGTGCTTCAACTCTAAAGCCAAACAGTTTAGTGTAAGCTGTACCTGCCCTGAAGACAAGCAACCCCCTTTCTCCAGCCCTCCCTTCTCATCCATCATTTCTTTCATTACATTTTCTTTTCTTTCATGTCACTGGCTTCCTTTCCTTTCCTTTCCTTTCCTACCCCACTTTCCTTTAACATCAGCATGTCGCCCGCCCTCATCACATACTGTATATAAAACGTCTTCACTTCCCCAGCCCTTCAGCATCAAAACTACAATGTCTCCAACTTTCTTTGTAGTGGCGAACGTGTAATTCAACTTCACGAGTAAATGCGCGTGTGCTGCCGTAACTCCGTATTATGCATATGTCTCGAGAACTATTTGAAGATGTAAACAAGGAAAAGTGGAATTTGTAATGCATGTGCTCCGGGACTTAATCATGTCTTGGAGGTAGGGCTCACATATACACACACACGTGTACTCCTTGTGTTTGGCTTTGGTCAGGGGACAGAACAGCCCTGTCGCTTCACTACTCACTGTTTGAATTACTCAAAAATTTCCCATTTGAATTCAATTGGCAAGGACTTGTTTGATCTTTTGCATGTGAGTTAGGTCTGACTCCCCGAGCAGCAAGAAGCTGTGTGAGGGAACATAATAGAGAACCTGGAGCCAGTAATGTTCACCTGTATGGATATTACCAAGGCCCCTGGGGGTCAAGGTGGCAGGTGGCATATTCTCTGGACAGATCCACCTCTTTCTCTGTTGGGAATAAACATGCGGATGGGGGGATTTCTTCAAAGAGGAAGAAAAGGGGAACTCGGGAGTCAATCTGTCAATGGGGTCACAACAAATCCCTGCTCTCATAACCACACATGGAAGATTAGGATCAGTCAGAGGCAGCAAATAAAGACAAACAATAAAATAGTAGGCTTGAACGAAGCCCCTGACTTTAGATAAACCCTCGTGCCCCCCTTTAGGTACTGGATTTTAATATTCTTTTGAACTCCCCTCTCTTCTCTGGTGGAGTTATAAATTTCATGATGCATTAGCTTAGCATCTACAGTATGTGATTTTATATTTCAGAAGTCTCTTTCATTCTGTGCGGCCGAATCGCCTCCTGATTGGTAAAGTGAGGTTTCTCTATATCCAAGTGTACCAAATAATAACTATAATAAGCAGAAGGGAAAAGGCAATACATAAAAAATGAGCGAAGATTAAGAATCAACTGAAGAAACACAAGCCTCACTAACTTTGTTCTAACAGTGAACACAAAGAACAAAGGTATCTGAGATTTGCATACAACCTGATCACCTGCACGCTGCCGCAGCGTTCAATAGTTTGATCCTTACATGCACTCGAGAGAAACGGGGTCTCACTGTAAAAAAACAACAATATTTACACCAAGTTGAGTACATAAGATAAAGATGATGAACTTGCCCTTCACTAAATGCATTAGACGTGAACTCTCTTATCAGAGTCTCAGCACACGGACTGTTAAAAGAGAGGTTTCTCGAGCTGGAAATGGTCTTTGTTACCCAATTAGTTTGCTGACGACCCCGCGGTATAATATTTCTGCTTTGACAGCCTCATACGCGTCCATCTAATGAGGAGCTGCTGGACCAACAGGGAGAGAATGGACACTAGCCAGACCTTTATTTCCTCTACTACCTATCAGTTTTCCTATCTAACCTTTCATTGTCGGGTTTTTTTGCTCTTCTTTTCATTTTTTTGTCAGAAGAGTTGGATTTTTCTGCTTGGTTACTCATCCGCCCAGTCATTTTGACAGGGCTTCGTCTTTGGTAGGCCCCGAGCCAACCAGGCTGAAGATCAGAGGGCTAAGGCCAGGACAGGGGACGGCGAGGACTTATCAAGGTCTACCAGCAGGGGTTTGCCTCCCTGTAGGGTGTCCGTCTTTTCTCTAAAGGAGGTGAAGCAACTGAGCCTCTGTGTTTCCTCCACTTCCCCTGCCAATTTGACCAAGAGGAAAGAGAAGAGAAAGGAAGCAGTTTGTTTTGAATAATGTATGATTTCAGAGTCTCGTTATCCTCGCCTTCTAACAAGGAGCTCAAACTAAAACCTCCTTAAAAAGGGACAACAAGGATATAATTTCTACAATTATAACTGGCCAGCCATCAGCAACTGCCATCGAACCTCAATTTGAACTCACTTAGTATTGGAATACCAAGAGGACTATCAGGGGCTTGCAAATGGAAACAATCGAGGATTATCTCCAGCACTTCACAGGAAAGTTGTTTCAACATATCACAAGTTACAGCCATGACAGTGACAGATGGCAAAGCAGCTGGCACCACTCAACTTTGTTCCATGATTCTTTCTTTTTCCTCCTTCCTTCTTGTTCTTTGTCTTGCGCCTTTGCTGCAATGGAGGTCTGTTGTGTATTGAAGTGTTGGATAATCATTCATTTGGGAAGACATATTGCGCACTGTAAAACAAGACGATATGTGTGAAGCCAGGGACTTCTGAGCTTCACTGTCGATGCCTGGCCGACTATTCTGTAAAGCCTGGAAATCAGTCTTGTTTACTTGCTGGGTACTTGCTTTACAGCAGGGTACATCTCAGGTAAAGAAGCATCTCCCTAAATCTGCTACAAGCAGTCGTTCAAATTCAGAAAACTCTCGAGATAAGTGTGTAAATGATAGTGAATGACTTATGCTATCCCAAATGGAACAGTTGTTCATGAATGTTAATGTTCATATCAAGCTGTTTGTGTGTGGTTACGACATACAGACACCATAAGCATGCAGATACTACAACTCCACAGTGTGACAGTTTGATATCCAGACAGTGCCTCCCTGATGGGCCACTGGAAGACAGCAAACACCCAGAGAGCTGCGAGGAAGGACATGGATACCCAGCTCACCCCTGAGCCCTGCGGGTGTGAAAAGTGGCCCCCCAGGACCTGGAGCTTCACTGGTCCTTTGAGTATCACTGATGCCTGCTCTGCTGCACGGAACGGTGACCAAGCAGGCTCTTTGAGGATGACAGCTACCTGTCTATGCATTACAGCTGCAGTATGCAGTTATAGCAGAGCAATCACATCTGGATTGTCTGCGAGGATGAAGTCATGCCATTACGTAGAATGTAATGTTTTAAGCGTGAGACCTGGAGAACAGTCGAAATCAATTTCTGCTGTTTTAACTTTAAACCAAATACCAAAAAAAGACAGGACAGAATGAGGAATTTGTTTTGTGCAATGATCAAAACATGGATGTTCTTGAACCCACACATATACATCTACAGGTTAATAGTTTCAAAGAAACATTTATTAATGTGACAGCCACCATGCTGCTGCAGCACGAGACAGAGGAGACGGTATCTTAGTCCTTTGCTTGAAATAAAGCACCACTTCAGTTCATCATGCAACATCCTACTTAAATAATATCACTCAGTCAATATTAGCACATGGTCTTCTGAGTGATGAATCACTTAACATTACATATTGTTACTAGCAGAACAGCAAACAATAAAAAGTGCCTTTCAGAAGGAAATCCTGCACTTTTCCTGCTTTGTAAAATAGGTTTTATCAGCATGGACAGTAGAGATTGTTTCTACCTTTGTGTGTGTGCAAAATGTGCCCCTGGTTTTCTACTTTGCAAATAACAATTATAATGAGCTTGAAACAGTTTAAACTTTAACCCCAAGGTAATCGAAGCACTCAGGGCAGTGACCCCCGAAACTGGGCAAGTGGCTCCAGCACATCCCAGGAGCGACATCTGAGATCTCTGCCCAGAAGAGCGCAGTCCTAGGACCAGCAAATATACTGTGCAGGACCCTCAAGCTCCCAAGCCTCTGGTAGAAGACCTGAATTTGAAAGATTAAGACTGCGTAGCGTATGCGTGTACAGGGGTGTGAAATCACTTTTTCACACAGGGCCATGTAGGCTTGGATTTTTCCCCCGCTTAATAATAAACACCTTCATTTAGAAACTGCATTTTGTGTTTACTTGTGTTGTCTTTGCCTAAACACTTTATCGCGCCAATGTATGTCTGTTCCCTCTTAGATCCGATCAATCGATCTGTATAAAACTTGGATAAAACTGTAAAAACTGTCAATGGTACCAGAACTATCAAAATCCATAATGCTTTTTTGAACAATGAGTATTATGTGTAGAGGCTGATCTCAAAACAAATGGCAACATTACGTGTGTGTTATGTGTACACTGTTGTTGGATCACTTTTAATGTGTTGTGATGCGTATCTGTAAATGAGTGTTCCAAAAAAAGTAACCCTAAAACTATGTGTTTATTAGCCATTTGTATGTCGTTCCGCCTTTTTTGCCATCTGTGATATAATGAAGAATAAAAAGAATTCAATGATCAATCAACACACTTGCCTGTGTTTTAATTCATAAGCAAAGCACACTGGGCCTGGCAAAAACTGCCCGCACAGTAGGTTTTTGCTAGCATATATAACTGCATTTCTTCCAATGAATCATTTTTTCTTAATTTTCTAAATTAGATTACATGCTAATAATACTTCTGTACTGTAATACCACTTGTAAGACTATTAAAAACAGATGCCTCCACTGTGTGGTGTAATAAAAAGTATGACTTTTCCCTCTGGAACAGTGGTAGTAACATAAAGGCACTCTTAATTTGCAAACTGAGGTGGTAGCTGATATTGAAGTTAAAGAATATGAGAAAAACATATTCCAGCAGCTTCTGCGGTAACTCCAACAAAGCAATAATCTATTCAGACATAAAAAAAAAGACTTTTTACCATTTCAAAACCAGATGTGCTATATTTGTCGAAATGCACCTCCACCAAAAGTAGAATAAATTATGCTGCAAATGGATCTGTGTTTTGAGGAAGTCGCAGTATCCTTGGCATGTTTGAGGGAGCCATGCAGCCATTAAAGCGAGCACAAAGCAAATCACTGAGTCCTGCTCTGCTTATCAGGGGACCTGCCATATCAGTTTGGGTAGTTGTGTTGTGATGTAAAGACAGCAAAATGTCAGGTTCACTTGTAGATCAAATCAACCATGTATTATCTCGCAAACAGAGGAGCTCAGCTGTAGCCATAATAGCTCTGACTAGCTGACTGACTGAGTGCTTCACGGCTAATGCATGGAGCTGTGGGCGGCAATGAGTTCCAGCAAAGCACAAAGAAAGTTTGAAAGTAGAGCCTTGGAAACATATAAATAATAGGAAAAAAACCCACACCAAAAAACAATGGTTGTGTGTTTTTTCTGCCACTGCCTGCAACCAATTCTGCATTCTGCATTTGACTCACAAGCAGACATCAATGTCATGTTGATCTGTGTTAAAAAGCCCCGATTTAAAAAGCTACTTCAATGGAACGAGCTTGGATGTTTGGTCCTTTTCATGTAAGAACATGAAAACCATTGATAATGCCATCGATAAATATATGGATGACATTGAGCAAGGGAAAACAGGCCAGATAATTACCATTCTACCCATCTGAAGAGACCCCAGCCCTGATATTGGTTTAAACCCAAGAAATAATTGATGCATGCAATCACAAATTGGTTCTCCGCCTAAAATTTGGGCCCATTATTTCATTAGATGAAGCCACATTCTCCGTGCCAAAATTATTTGTGTGTCCAACACAGAAATTCAAATCCTGTTAGTCCCGATAATGTCGGCCGTTTCACAAACCATATCCAAGACAGTGTGACTTTCAGATAGAAAGTGCCGGCCACCTTTAAATGCAAACATAAATGACTTCTGATTCTTTTTCTTATTTTTTTTTTTATAGTTTGTTTGTTTGTGTGCATGCATATCTGAGGCTGCGTGTGAATGTGTGTATGTGATTTAGCAGCTAAGCTACAGAGAGGTCCTATCCTGGGGTGCCTTCTTGCATATGTAATTGGATGTTACTGTAAATAATTGCCTGGGCATGTGCCAGTGTGATGATGGTGATGATTTGTATGTGTGTGTTTGTGTACGTGTGTCGGCTCATGTGTGACTGTATGTGTGTAGAACACGCGTGCATCATTCTGTATGTTTGTGGGACTTTGCACGTGTGTGTGTGTGTGTGTGTGTGTGTGTGTGTGTGTGTGTGTGTGTGTGTGTGTGTGCGTCTGCATGCGTGTGTGTGCGAGCGCATCTGCCCCATCCGTACTCCACTCTCAAGTCCCACTGATTCTCCTTTCCAGCCATGTTGAATCCTCTTTTCCTTATCAGGCGAGCCCAGGCCTGCATCAGGCTCTCCTTGCTATGACAGAGGCTACAACAATAGGCCTGCGATACCGCTGCTTAGCGCTGCGTTTCGGAGGGGAAACCTGCCACGGGCGCAGATTAACTACAACACACACACACACACAAAATAGATTGCAGCCTCCAAAACAAAACATTTTTCAGAATGCCTCCTCTTGATTAATGAAGCAATGACAAGAAGAAAAATATAATTTCTGAAACAGAAAAATCCACCACCACTTGTTAAAGTTTAGGGGTAGCTAACAATAAACATATTGGAGGGAGAGGGTGGGCAAAAGGGGTGAGATAAATGGCTTGAGTGATGGGCTGAATAATTTCAGGAGCATTTTTTTTGCTTCTTTTTTTTTTTGTTTGGTTGCACAGCCACATATTCCTACCCTTGTACTAAATTACACAATAATCACACACCATCGGTTGACAGCCTCTGCCTCTCTCTGTCCCAGGTGAAAATTAGGACAGTATCTTGACATTTTTGCTCTTCTGTAGTTACAAGCTAAAGCTCTCTGTTCGTAGCCAAAAGTGGCGCGCAGTCTCCGGCGCATGCACGCGCCCTCCCACACACCAGCACATTCACAAACGCGCAAACGCTATGACCTAAACGCACACACACACACTCAAGTGCACTCAAACATGGCGCCATGTGTAAGCGCACAGGCATTAAACGCTATGTTCTCATACAATCTTTTTAAAACTAAAATATGATTTTTGACCCGGATTCAGTGTGAGACCTGACACCAGCGGACATAAAAGAATTAATTAAGACTTCATTTTGTGCCTCTAACAGCTCTATATGACAGAATAAGGCAAAAGAAAGAGTAATAGAAGTTGTCTTGCTCGCACTTAATAGTTCTCCAATGCTAACTGTTTCCTTGAGGTGCTTTTAATCTAGAGGTTAAAAAGAACAATTCCACCGAGGCTCAGATATTGTAGATATACATACGAAACACTGTATCAGAATGATTCCAATGATGTATGTTTCAAGGGTAACATTATAACATCGGGCTCTATTCTTGTTGTGCTTAATTAGCCTGTAGCGCTTATTGACTTTTATAATGTCCTTGTTGCCTGCAGTCTTTGAAATCGTTCTCTTTGTATTAAGGACCTTGTATGAAACAGAGATTACAGTAGCAGATATGTTTGTATCACAAACCTAAGCTCACAGCATACGACAATATTAAGATAGAAAGCAAGATTAAAAAGAAAAAAAAAACACAACTCCCCGACAGATCTTAAACTTTAATTAGGCAAGTCTTATGCATTTTAATTACTGTGTAATTTGTACTAAAAGGCCCTCAAAACACATAAAGAGCAGAATTCTATTGAATCCAGACTCATTACAGTTGCACCTTGACTAAGCCCCAGTAATTAGCATTGGTATGGCATTGTACAAGAGGCGGCAACACCCTCATCAACACACATTTACGACAGAGCTCTAAATCTGCTGCTCATTAATAGCCTGCCTCCCAATCAATTATTAACACCTACAATGGAAGCCAGGCTCACCGGGGCCAGGCCTCTTACTCCAGGCAAACCGTTGGCCACCTTCTCCTCCCGGTTCTGTCCAGCATAGGTAATTACCGCTTTTAAAGACACCTGCTACTCAATAGCTTCGACCCAGACTGTTAATTTAGCCCCCCGATTGCAGACATTTATGTCTGAGTGTCACTATTAATTTGCGTTAATTTGGAGAGTGTGAGAAAGCCGGGTGGAGGCGTTGTCGGCAGGCGGCTGAATGTGCTCGTCGCTCACCTGCACCAGGGCTGCGGCTGTAATTGGAGTCTAATGGTCTGATTGATCAGTGAGAGAAGTGAGGGATGAGACGGCGCTCTGGCAGCTTCATCAGTCAGAGAGAGAGGAGAGAGGAGGAGAGGAGGAGGAGAGGAGGAGGAAGAGGAACAGAGCGGGCAAAGCAGCTAACAACAGGAGCTCTGAGCCAACTCTCGGGTGCTTTATTCTTTTTTTATTATTTCTCCTGTTTTACTTTTTGTCCATTACTCAGTTTGACCCCTTCCGCTTCTGCCTTCACTTGCAATGGTGCAAATTTTGGTATCGATCTGATACCAAGCAAATACAGGGCCAGTATTTCCGAGACCAATACCAATACGGATACTTTTAACCTAAAAGACAGCTTGTAGAGGAGAGCAGCGTGTCATGATTTATAAGACGAATCATCATCAATTTGCAAATATTGAACACATTTCAATCACCACTCAATCACTGTCAATTTCCACAATGTTCACTTAGCACAACAACACACACCTTTCAGCTCTTCATGCATTCTGAAATGGAAATGAAATAGATGCAATTCAGGCGTGCTTCATACCTGATTTTTGAGGTATATCTTTATATATTTTTATTCCAAATAGCATTCAACACAATTCAGTGAGCTGCATACTGAACTTAGTGGAGAGACACAAAGTATTGATCGTATCGCGCATCGATCCAATATCAGTACCAACATTGATATCGGTGCTATCGATATTTGGATCAATCTAGGGCTGGGCGATATGACCCAAAATTCATATCTCGATATTTTTTAGCTGGATGGCGATATAAGATATATATCTCGATTTTTTTTTTAAAAGCCATAAGTTAAGAACAAAAAGAGAGTTCCTAGTCACACTGTGTCCCAGATGTCACACGGGCACTTTTATTTACATACAGCGTAGATGTACATGAAGAAATTACTCAAAAATAAATTATCAGCATTTATTAAATAATCATGGTCCATAAATAAAAGAAAACAATGTTGTGTTTGTGCATAACAAAAAGCTCACAATTGTGCAGTCAAAATGTAAACTAATAGACGCTGAGCATAATAACAAAGAGACAGATTTCACAGCTGCACCACGTCTCTGAACAGGTCCTTATACACACACAGTACGTATCACTCCGCGAGGCTCCTCCTCGGTAGCCGTAATCCTCCGACAATCCATCAAGTGGTGCAGCTCCGTAGCTTAGCAAAGTCATATTAAAACATTTTTTGACAGATTGCTGAGCGCTGTGTACCACATAAAATCGGTTCGCGGTCAGTAAGCACAACCAGAATTCATACATAAGGCGCACTGTCGATTTTTGAGAAAATGAAAGGATTTTAGGCCGTGCAGCCCCTCCTGGCTGCATGTCGTTAGCGCGGTTAGCTCGCTAGCGCGGTTAGCTCGCTAACACGTTGACGCCGTCCAGCCCCACGCACGGTAACTCGCTAACGGAGATATTCCGCTTTCATCTTGTCATTGCCTGCAGGTGAAGCTAAGGGGGAGGGGGGAGTTGTGTTCAGTGAAGGAGAGGCGAGGCCGAGTAACGTTGCGTAGAGACAAAAGTGGACGAAAGAGAGGTATACCTGCGGCTCCACAAGTATAATTATAACGTAACATAGACTATATCGATATAAACGATATTGTCACATCTTATATCTCGTATGAAAATATATCGATATTTTTAAAAAACTCGATATATCGCCCAGCCCTAGATCAATCCGTCCACCTCTACTTTGCAGTGTCCTGTCTGATGCTTAGTTTACAGGCCAGACTATCATCTGTCTTGCAGTGCAGTTGAACCATTATAATAAAACCATATGATATTTTTTTAAAAATATCAAATAAAATAATAACTGGTTCTATATTTGGGTTCAACTTTATACAGCCTGCAAGTGATCTAAGAGTGATACAAGAAAACATTTAACAGTGTTTAACACAGTGCAGTGTGATTGTGTTAACAGGTCTGCAACAGCAATAACTACAACTCCAGTCCCTCATGCCAAGCTGAGCCCCTGGGGTCTACAAACCTGCCACGGCCGACCCATCAGCTGTGAAATCTGCTTTCCTCTTTGATAAACGGTCGAGATGTGACCCTATCTCTGTCCTGCAGATGCCCAGATTTCCTGTCACGCTTTTTCCCTTCTGTTTTTTCCTGCTATTTCTCCCTCTGACTCGCTCTCTTTCTCTCTCTCTCGCTCCCCCTTTCATTCTTTCTTTCTACCTCTCTTTCCTGGCGTGCCTGGACAACTGCATGAAACGCTCCACTCGCTGTTCTTCCTCAGCATCATCCATCACTCTGCTCAGCTATTGAGGCCTGTCGTGCACGAGCCGCCAAACGCACATAGACTCCCACGCCATAGGCACAGGCAGCTCGGCCAGCTCCAGCGCCAGTTCCCATGTGCGTCCACGAGGGACCATTACACCCCCCCCACGCCCCACTTAAATGACTCTTCATGTGCCCAAAGTGCTCATCGTTCTGTCCAGATTAATGCAAACACATCTTATATTCACTGTATTTTCATTATTTACTGTAAGCCACTTTAAGGAGTCATTGCACTTTAGTCCCGCTCTGGGCGTCGTGCCAAGGATTGAGAAACGGACCTACGAGCCCACCGTACGCTGCGGCTCGACAAAAATAGCTTGACCTCTAAAAAGTCATACCTTAAGTGACGCGTGTGGACGATGGAATAAAATATGTTTGATTTTAGAGCGGCTCTATCAATATCTCACTAGCGGGTCATGTGTTTCAAGCATCAGAGAGGTGTCACTGCTGCCACATACCTGACTGCCTTCGGGTAATTCATTCACCTCTATGGTTTCAGAAAAATCTAAGAGAGTAAAAGGAGATTTAATAGTGTATGGAGGTCACACTTCATGAGAATGACTGAGTGTGGCTTCTAGCTGCGGTAGAGATCCACGAAGCAATAAGGCTTTATTTCTACCTCAAACGCATTCTACCCCCTTCTGACCCTGCTTTGCAGCACTGGCCACCCTGACATGCATCAAAACTAGCCGGCCTCTTTTAACCCCTTTCTCTTCTCCCTCCCCTCACACTTACATTTGTTATTTCAACTTTTCTCGCTGGTGAGGCATCAGAGATTTGATCCTGTCTAGATGTTTTAAGATTTGCACAGCTCTCGTACCTCCTACTGAAATAACTGAGATAAATGCAGCCCTGCGTGCGGGGACGTTTCCAAAGGCTGCTCGTTTAACAATGCAGCGGCTCGATAAGTAGAAGCTTGAATTGAAAGTAAAGAAATAAACTTAGGGTACTGTAAATGAGACCAATCCCTTGTGAAGTGCAAAATACTACAATTTTTGAGTTTCTGGCTCATTCTGCACCAAGAAAAAAGAGGAAAAAAAGGAAAATCTAAAGTAAAAAGTTACACTGAACCCTAAAAGGAGGCTTGGTAAAACAAAACATGCCAGCTGGGTTGACCTAGCCTTTAATGAGAGATAGTGAGAAGCTGCTAACAGCCAGTACCCCATTTGAGAGATGAAACTTAGCAGAGGAGGAGGGCAAGTAGCAAAAGCATTGAAAGGGCTCCCATGAGAATAGACACACATGAGATCCTTAAAGGCAACGCGCAAGAGCTTCTTCCTCTGCTTTTAATTGCGATAGAGGTTTGGCATATTCTGTAACCCCTCCACAGCCTATTACAGGTGATGACCAGCACCTGCTCGGTTGAAAAAAAAACCAACAACCTAAGGAGCGTCTGTACAGCAGTGATGAATTCCTCAGAGGGTAGTTCGTTAAGAACTTCTCATTCTAGCCAAGAGCAACAATCAGTTTATGCATCTTGCTCAGCAGCGAGTCTGATGAATGTGTAAAGTTTTTATCTGCTGGAAAAGCTCAACTAGCAAACAATTCAAGAAGATGCTTTATATGACGTCACTCGATGAGTCTGGAGGCGGGTCATTTGAGGGACAGTTGAAGGTTGATTTTGGATGCCTTTCAGTGAAATTCATGCAGCAGCTCATCGAGAAATATATGGAGTGTGTTACTTTGGAAGGCAACTTGAGGTGTTACTCTGTCAAATCACTTTTCCGCCCAAGGATAACTGGCTTTACCCTGAGAGAAGCCATATTTCATGGCTATAATACGGCCTGAGTTATTTAAAGCCACTGATGACTTCAAAACCATGAGGGGAGCTTAGAAAGCAGTCAAAAGTGTTCCGAAAATGATTTAATAAAGTTATGCGTTTAAGGAATCTGGGAGAATGGATGGCATGGCCTCTGAGTCTGAAATCCTCCTGGACTTATTCTTGTGTTTTTTTTCTCCTTTTAAACAAGATGAATGTAAGGCTGGTTTTGACTTTAATAGGAATTTCTTAATTAATCCAAATGCAGAATGGAATATCAAACCCACGGAGGGCTTGTCCCTCCACCAGAGCAGCAGGTCAACACGAGTCTCTGCTGGGATCTCCGAAACAAGAGATATAAAGCTGCTGTGCGCAGAGTAACATCAAACATAATGGCTGTGACTTCACTCAACTGAAGCCTGGACTGAGCTCCAAATCCACCAATTAAAATGTTTTGTCATAAAATATGCAGATTAAAGGGGTAAAACAGATGCACTTCAAAGGCTTATGTTGGGGGCCAGTTGGATCCCAAAAGAGTCACCTCGGTAGGTTCGAATGTCAGGGGAGATGCCATTAATACGGGCTTAGCTGTAAAACTTTCTAGTGATCAAGTCCCCATGGCTGCTAAGGGCAAAGTTTGACTAAATTTAGTGACCTAAGTTTAATCATGACATGACTCAACAATAAGAAAACAGGCTTTTACTGCAAACAAATAGCATTTGGGTTAAGGGTTAGTCGCTTTAGTTCACTATAGAGCCCTCAATGGATTTTTACAAAAATAACAATAATGCATTGTAAAGTATGCATCATTTTAAATGGCTCAGTAAGCCTATAAAATATATCATACAGTTTTGTTTAGCCAAATCTGGATATGAAATACAATTATTATTTAAGTCAGCATGACTATAGTGAAAATAGTTGGTTGTAGTCACTCATTCTTGGTAAAATTACATCTATTCTGCTAATCTTGGATAAACCATGTTCCAAAAAGGAGAAAAAGCCACTGCTCACTCGTTGGCTAATGACATGTCAATCATAAATCAAAGCTTCAAAAACAGAGAAACCAATGGGCGGCTACATCCAGCTTTTATACTGTCTGTGGTTGCAAAGCGGCTTGCAGATCACCTAATCTGCCTCCACTTCAGCTAAGCTTGACTTTGCGTCCTGACTAAATAAATGCTCTCTTCAATCTAATGTACAGCAAAATCTAGTAGGTAGCTAAAAATCTTGATTGTCAGATGACAACTGGCCCAGCTTTAATGTGGTACTGAAGCTCAGGCTTGTTTTTATCGCTTTCAACGACTGTTTTGTTTATATTTCACCGTAGGTACCAGAATGCCTTCGTTGCATCACTTTTTGATTATTAAAATGTTCCCTTTCCCTTCTAAACAAAAGCACACAAAGATCCCTGAAGTGTTGAGACACTGACATTTTGAATAGACAGCAGAGCTGACTCACTGTTTTCTTTTAGGACTCTGGAACAGTGGGCCTGATCCCATTTAATTAAAATTTATTTGACACTTTATCTTCATTTCACTTCTTAAATCATACTTTTATTTTATAATATAGACTGTACTATCATTTTAGTGAGTTCTGCTCATATTTTAAGGATGCTTTATAGCTACATGTTTAACGTTTTACAGTAGTTGGCCAAACGAGAACTTACCAGTGTAGAGTTTTCAGTGCTCATTTCAATCTTCCCCTCAAAGGGTCCCCATGTTGTCCCCAAAGGGAGCTGCTGCCGGCTGTGGATACGACGCTCACCATCTTTAAGGAATGCGTCCAGCTCTCCTGAAAAAACACACCAGACGCCAAAGCAGTCAGCCATAATGCTCTATATGGCGCACAAGTTCTACATCAAGTCACAGCTATGTTCATTCATTCTTATTTTGGCTTAAACCTACATGTGCAATCCTTTTACTCCCTCAAAAAAAAAAGGGAAAAAAAGTGGAGGTTAAAATCCAAGCAGCTTCAAAGTGGATAAGCAAATCAAGCGAGCATCCATCTGATGGTGTTCCTCAGACACATGGTGTGCTAACCCTACTTGAAAGGTGTCTTGTGTAGAGATAATCTCTGTGAGACAGTGCAGGCTTACTGGCTGGTGAGAGCAGCGAGTGGCAGCCTGTTGTTCCGGGAAGGCAGGACCCTTGTTAGTGCTGTGCAGATCTTCAGTTAATTAACAGTGGAAACGGATAGCACTGTTAGTACTACCAGCACTCATCCCCCCAACCACCCAGCTATCTTATCTCTTAGATTCAGTGTACTCTTTTTGACGTGGTGATTAATCAAACAGTTATGATAAAACTCATGGCAGGCTGTGACATAGTTTACAGAGAAGGATGTTTCTCTGAGTGTGTGTTGCAAAGAGAAAGTATGCAGCTCTTAACTAGTTGCCTTGACAATTCTGAGAAGTGCTGCTGGATTCAAACATCTGTAGCAACATTTGGTCTCGCTTTATAGTCTCCATGGACACGAGAAGTTCAAATAATGTTCTTATCAGGCGTGAGTCACGTTTCAGAACTTCTTTAAATAAGACTGAGGTGACCTTTGGGAAGTGCAAATTCAGGTCAGCTTCAGGCCATCAGCATGAAGCAAACCTGGTAAATATACCCCAGTGTGTCCGGACGAGTGATCATAATGCGTGTTATTAATATACAAACCGAACTCTACATGTGTTGTTAACACTGTGTCTCATAACCTGTTTGTTAACACATGAGGCTAAAAGGTATTCGGGGCATTTGGTTCACGATGAATGGGTTGAAATGATCAGTGAACTTTACGACGTGTATTTGGTATAATGACCTATTCAGCCCTGTTCTACTCTGTAAATATCAACCATGTATCAGTGGCCGGCTATTGTGCTCCACCGTTAGGGCTCTATGGAAATGTGTGCTTATGTGAAGCTTTGCATGCATAAACATGACTGAAACATCGGGCTCGTGTTACTGCCCACTAGAAAATCATGCCTTGGCGATCATATATTCATCAAGAACAGTCGCAGCTGTGGCATTAAAAAGCTAAACGTCACCTCTGATAAAAAAAAAAAAAAATCACTCCCCAGACCTGTTATAAGATTGAAACAGATGCCCTGGACATTTACTTATACTTATGAAATTGACCGTATAAAAACAAGATAATCTGGACTACATTATCTCATTCTCACCCTCCCTCTGTATCCTCTGCCCCCCCTCTCCTCCCTTGTTCCTGCTGTTGCATGCTGTCCTCCTGGTGCTGCAGTGGAAGGTGGGTAAGCTCATTACAGAGAAATAATTAAACATTGGTGCACAGCTGGTCGTCATCACTGAGAGCAACAGCCACCGCTTGATGCATTCTGTTTGTCCTCAGATAAGACCCACGGCCTTTAACCGCTTGGATGCAAGTTCCTGTTTAGCCCCGCTTGACACACAGCTAAAGCCATCCCCAGCCAACAACTCTGATTCCTTTCTCCTTCTCTTTCTCTTCTCTGGGTGGATGGATGGGGGGGTGATTGGAGTAAAAAGAAAAAAGGGGGTAATGGGTAGCGTTAGGTGTGAGAAAGAGGAGGGGGGTAAAGAGGGTACGATTCAATTTGTGCGGTTTGTGGTCCACCATGTTTAGGTGCCAGTTGTGTGCATCTCACACCAAATGTTGCCTGAGGACCTTGGCTCACAGATGGCTTGTCACATCTGTTGCAGATACTAGTGGAAGATCTCCACAAAAACACCCATGGATGAATAATGAGTCCCCTTCATGGGCTGTCTGTGTCTCTATGGGCATTTACAGGTTTGTGAATGTTGCAAGGCAAAAAAAAAGAAAATAAACTAAAATAAATAAATAAATAAGTTATATTGACAGATGTGTTCTGTCATCAACTACTAGCTGCTGACAACTTTTGTAATTACGGTTGCATAAACTCTTTATGTCACAGTGATAATTCAATTTCTTACGAGCCCCCAAATCCCAACTCTATTACCTATACTCATTACATATAAATTTAGAACAAATACAGAAGTCACACTGTTTAACCCGTCAAACTGCGAGCGGCAGACTGAACTAAGAGGAAAGCTCATAATGGGCTATTAGGAGATTTAACAAACCCAGCGTCTGTGTTCTCTCTCTTCAGTGTTTTCCTCATCATCCAATTCTCAAATGCCACACACTTGGCAAAACACGAGCTCGTGATGTGGCTCGAGAGCCCCCCCCCCTCCAAATCCCCAACCAAAACCTCACCACAACCTTTATCCACAACCACCACCACCCCCACCTAACCACCACCCCACCCTCGATAAGATCATCATCTGTCGCTAGACTCTAGGGTCTGTTCCTGCACTCCACAGATACTTGGCAGACCAATGAATGTCCCTTTGTGTGGAGAGATCTTCCTCAGATAGCACCCAAGATGCTCCACACTGGCATCTGTTTGTTTTTTTTTTGTTTTTTTAATGTGTGCATGTGTGTCCTGTCTTTCTTTTCTGCTCTGGTGCAAAGAAATGGGGAACCTCGTCTCCCTCTCTTCCATCTCCGGTGTACGACTGAATGCTAATGAGTTTCTCAGTGGCAGGATGCCAGCCTGCTATGATGTGAAGAATAAATGGGTGTGGACCATTGACAGACAGAGGTGAACTGCCACTTTCTACTTTTGAATAATGTTATTACATCTAATGAAACTCTTTTCAACAATCCCTTAACATGCAATTCACCTTTTTTTTATTTCTCCATTATGTTGGGGAAAATGATCTTATTCCACCACCTGACAATTTCACATTTGCATTACATTCTGCATTAGCTTGTTACAGATCTTTATTACAGCTATACGACGTTCACAGAGGTTAATACATTCGAAACGAAAGCTGTGTTTTATAGGGCTGCGCTAGGGGTGTGAGGATAAGCATGGACTGGCAGTAAGTGTTACGCTGAATATCCATGTGATAAATTTGTAAATTATTCTTTTTGTGTGGTTTTGTATAGTTATGGATTGTCTCATACCTTCTGTGTATCTGTATTTGGTTTTTAATCAATTTGACAAAAAAAGATAGAGATATGATTATTTTTGATTTTCTTTAAATTTGCTGACTATGATAACCTGATATAGTGACAGGCTTAGGGTGAACTGATTTCCACTAGTTTGTCCACTGCAGTCTTGGGTAGGCTATGTAATTCTTGCATATCACATTATAAATACTTCCTCCTACTATGTTTGATTGCATAGTGCTTATTTTATTTGATATGATATTTGTTATGTGAGTTTTACATGTTTAAAATTAATCTTTTTTTGTGTAATTCTACAAGATTACAACAGGTTTGACTTACAAATTACAGGAGTATTTCCCTAGAGTGATCTGGGCCCACTTGTCTCTTTGGAGGGAGGAGGATCTGAAATTCAATCCAAGTTTGTGTTTTTCATGATTACTTTTAAGAATTTCTTCCTAGATTGGAGGGGACACACTTCCATGATGGTCATGTGCACATCTACAGGGCAGGATGGAGAGGTTACCAGTCAAATGGGTGACTGGTTTACAGGGGGATTCTGGACCAACAGTGTTCGTGATTTTCTTTGTGAAAACACTAAAATAACTAAACGTCCCTTAAGAAGAGCTACAGATAGTTCAAAAGACTTGAGGAATCACTGCGGCTGTGCTAGTGACCCAGTGTTTTTTTCCTTTAATTTGTCATCTGTCCGTAATTCAAGGCTCCAACTGAAATATTCGTCCACCCTATACTTTAAAATTCAATGACTGATTCGCATTTTAGTACAAATGTTTTTATTAATGCACAAGACGTTCAGACCTGAATTTTCTTAATATAATTTCTGGCCTGGAGTGGGGCCTCTGCTAATGGTCAGAAATGACAAATGACATCATCATCATTTCGCTGAAGCATATTAACATTTGTTAAAGAACCGGGATCCGCTCGAGGTATTTTCCATGTGAATTTAACTTCTGTAACTAGTTCAAAGAACAAACTTACTTTGAGGAAAAGAAATTACCCGCAGCACTAAAATAGCCATTCCAGTCTGTGGTCTACTTCACCTTTATCCAGTTAGTGCGAGTATATTAACAGTAAAGGCAGATGTTGCGGGAAAAACAAGGAACGACAGAGTCGAAACAAGAGGGGAAACTGTGCTTGAGCGCCGCACAACAGGCGATCCTTCTTGATATCAAGCAGCGCCTCTGAATCAAGGCAAACAAATGTCTGCTGTTCAAAGTTCAATAACCTGTGCGTGGCAATTCACAGATGTCCCACTGAATCCAAGTCATCTCCACTGATAGGCCATGCTATAGAGCCAGCAAATGGGCTATAAATTAATATACCATGAGAGCGGCATATGGGGTGAAATGGAACGCAGTGTATCAGTTCAACAAAAGGTGCCACATCTTTAAAGCAGATATGTGATATGAAATTTTACAGCTGAAGGAGAAATGTCACAGAGCTTTGATAAGAGAGCAACGAACTTTCTCCCCCCTCCTACCCAAACCCTATTATCAGGTCCAAGTGAGCAAAATGCATCATTTATAACCCAGAGCCCACACTATTATCTTTGAAAAAGGCACTTGTGTTAACACAACTGCGGACCCCCACCACCAGCAGCACCACCACCTCGTCTTCCTCTGTCCTCACCCCGCCCCTCCGCCCTCCCCAAACCCGCCCTAACCCTGCCTACATGTGGCCGCGCTTGGCCTTGAGCAGCGGGGAGAACGTTTGCTGGGGAGCAAGTTTCCAGGCCACAGCGGGAGGGGGGGTGGGAGTGTGGAGGGGGTGAAGGAGAGAGGGCTTAGTAGGGGGGATTCACCCCTTCAGGTCAGGCTTGTTTTCAGGCAGTGGATGGCTTGAGGGGAAAGAGTTAAACAAGCCAAAGGGATTAGGGCATTTTAGCTGTGACACTCCACACAGGCTGAGCAGGGGGCTAGGGGGTGGCTATGGAGGTCGTTCGGATGGAAGTCTCCGAGCCTCTAGTTGTTGATACATGCAACAATGCCCATGAAGTACCGTTTTTTTAAAAAGACAGATGTAATTATGGGTGTTTCAACTCAGTCTCCTGATAAGACGACTGATTGCACACATTATGCTTTTTACAATATCCGCTCTAAAACCTAACCTGACTTAGATTTAGGCTGCGCCAAATAATTATGTTTAAGGTGAGGCAGCTAGCACACATTGTTAAGGCTGGGGAGAGGTTTTGTTTAAAATAAAGAGAGCATCTTATCTGCTTTCTTACTGTTTTTGCCTTTTAGGGTAGACCGAGTTACAGATGAAAAAGAGGGACAGTCGAAAAACCTGAAATAACTGTACATGTGCAACAAGTCAGATTAGTAATTTTTGCCCTGCACATGAGCATGCTGTTTGAATGTGGGAAATCTGAAGTAGGCAAGCGTCCATGTAAGTAAGGTAAGTATTTCATGTCACCATGTCATTTTCATGTGGTTTTTTCACTGTTTAACTTGAAGTGGGATCATTGTCATCTTCATTCTGTGCTTTAAAGGCTAACGTATGTCATGCCGTGGTGTCATTCAAGGTTAATGGACAATTAAGAGTAATGTGCAGTGTGGCCAGCAGGCTAAAAGCGAGATGCAATTTCTCAACTGTACCTGTGGTAGAATCCAGTTGCACTGAATAGTGTTTAGTTGAATTGTTTAACATTGCTGGTTAAAAGTCATACATGTGGTTGAATGTAAAAATCGCTGATTGAAGCCAGAACCACGTATGCCACCACTGTGAATGACAGCCTAATTCAGTAGATGAATGAACTACTGTTATTTTTAATGGTTTAGTAGGCTATTGTTATGTGGTTGTAGCCTCCAGTGTTATTATTACTGTTTGCAATTGCTCTTTAAATGAATAAGTTTAAAAAGTTGCTCAATAGAAAGAAAATAATGAATTGAAATACAATTAAATATTTGTGCGTATGCAATTCCTGTTCAGCATTTTACAAATTACTGTTGCTCAATAAATACAATTAATTAAAATCATATATTTTTTTGTTGACTTAAGTTTTTTAAAGGCTTTTTTATTTGCGCTGAATTGCTTAGGTAGCATTGTGGATGGGTGTTTCAAGTGCACCATGCTACTGCTTTATGTATACCCAGCATGGATACACTTAAAACATCCATGCACTTTGGAAACCATAAACTACTTAAGGATATTGTTATTTAATATTACCTTTGTAGTGTAGGAAGGAAGGAAACATCATATGAAAATTAAACTTGTTTTCATTCGCTAGCTTTGGTGTGGTAGTACCAAAAGTAAAACGAGTACCAACTGCATTCAGTCTACCTCAAGTTTATGGCTATAGGTACCATCCAGTTAGCATAGCTTGTCATAAAGATGGAAAGCAGAGCAAAACCTAGCCAGCTGCTTCAAGGTGGATTTAGTTTAGTTCAGTTTTCCCAAATATTTTTTTCCCTGTTTCCAGGCTCCATGGTAACCTGTAACCATAGACTGTATGTAAAAAGTGGACATAGACTTAGCTTGGTTAGCAATTGGCATCTGTAGACTTTCTAGCTGTATCGCACAGATACAGATACCTGCTAGTTAGTAAGTCACACTCAAAATAGCCTTTTGTTTGTGAGAATTTCACACAGCAAAATTGAAGCACGGGCCTCTTGGACAGGGTTAGTGCAGCTATTCATTTGTGTTCAAATTGCATGACAATGTGGTCTAGTTCGATGACTCGAAATAACTGAGGTGAAGCTTTCAGAACAGATACCAGCTGTATCCACCTATGTTGGCCCCTAGTACTAAAAACAGTTTTGTCTCTTTTACTGAGAGAAATATCTTTAAGTCTTAATATAAAAAAGTTAAGAAAAAAGTCTGGGGGATTGGTTTGATTTGGAGGTGGCCTCTAGTGGCCAAGTGAGGAAATGAACTCTGTTTGGAACTTAAATTAAGTGTGTTGAGCTTTCAGCCACGGAGGTAGCCACTTTATTGCAAGTTGTGGAAGTAATCCTAGGGATACCGGACATAGTGTTTATGTGGGGATCCAAGACTAAGGGTCTTTTCATACTCATGATTTTTGATATCGTTTTTAAACTGCAGCAATTAAAACAACAAAGAAAAAGGGAACGTTTAGAAAAGTATAGCGGCATGTGTGCACACACTCACTCACACATACAAAAGTTTCAGTCCTCTAGTACATTATCAACACAGAGACTGGTGTTTGGTGTCATTGAACAATTGAAATATACCAGCTGTCAAGCACGCCGTCTCATCAAAAGCCAGGCGAAGTTAGCAGGAGGCTGGCTGACAACAATCTCTGAGACATCCATCTTTAGAGAAGCAGTGCAATTTCTATTGATAGCATGTAAAGCGAGACGGGAAAACTTAAAGAATGACTGTCCTCGCGCAGAGATATCGCCGTATCGCCGACAACATCTAGAGGACACACACCACTCATGCTGGAATCTGATTATTAGGGCCCGAGCACTGAGAGTGCGAAGGCCCTATTGTATCTGCTCCGTTTCTTATTATTATTATTATTATTATTATTATTATTATTATTATTATTATTATTATTATTCACCCCAAACAAGGGCCTTTTTGAGGGCCTAAACATGCTCAAAAACTCATGAAATTTTGCACACATGCCAGGTCTGGTGAAAAATTTTGTATTTTAATGGTTTTACATATGAGCACTGGGAAATGGCTCTACAGCGCCACCTATGCCTTGTTAAATGCAGCCCTACGACCACATCGTTTGAGCTACATGTATGAAATTTGGCACACATGTGTATCATGCCAAGACGAACAAAAAAGTCTGTGGGCCCATTGACGCAAACCCAACAGGAAGTCCGCCATTTGGAAGAGAAGGTGACATTTTGGCTCTAATTTTGCCATTTCCATGCCTCGAACTTTTGCGAACTCCTCCTTGGGGTTTGATTTCATAACCTTCAAATTTGGACAGTGTCAACTACACCCTTGTGCCATGTTAAATTGCGGAGCTTTTGAGTTTTCACAATACTATGAGGCCGTGGCGCCATGGCGAATTTCGATGACTCGCCATGAAAATCTTATTGCCTCTCATTTTGTCATACATTTTCTGACCTTGACCAAAGTGAACACATATGATAAGGCTCCACCCCTGAACATATTTCAACTGCCATATTTGACCTCAAGGACAGCGCCACCTAGTGGGAACAGGAAATGTCATGTTTT
This sequence comes from Maylandia zebra, assembly GCF_041146795.1. Taxonomy (NCBI): domain Eukaryota; kingdom Metazoa; phylum Chordata; class Actinopteri; order Cichliformes; family Cichlidae; genus Maylandia; species Maylandia zebra. The sequence goes on along the minus strand of NC_135177.1, from coordinate 17,451,453 downwards.
ACACTTTGGGGTACAGTATAGTAATGGGTGACATCTGCAGCCTCAAATTTCTCCAGGAAAGCCTTAAGGAGTTGGTCTTGGGTTACAGTGAAAACTGTGAGTTTTCGCGAAAGGGTGTGACCCCAGCAGCATGGCGAACTTTGATGTCACGCCATGAAGAAACAAATTAGTATAACTCAATGAAATCCAGTCTGATCAGTACCAGACTTTACAGGCATGATGTCAGACCCGCCCTGAACAGATTGATGTGCCCATTGTCAGAAATACGGACAGCGCCACCTAGTGGCAACAGGAAATGTCATGGCTTTAATTTTGTTGTACTGATTTTCACAGGTTCATCGTGGCCACCTCAAAAGCGGTGAATATCACCATCAGTCCCTCGTGATGCTTCAGTGCAAAAATTGTGACTTTAAACTGAACGCCGCACCCTGGTGGCAACGCTGTTCACCATGAAAGATGAAGTGGCTTTTGAGGGGCTTGGAAAGTTTAAAAAGTCTTGAAATTTGGCGCACACCTCCAATGTGGTTAAGGCTTTGTTGTTATGTGATCATTTTCATTGAATATCCCAAAATGGCTCCACAGCGCCCCCTACAATATTTCAAAACATCAGCCCCTGCTCTGTGTTTCATCTATGAGTCTGACACTTGGTAAGCTTGTGTAAGATATCAAGATGTACAAAAAAGTCTCTTGGAGCAATATCCCAAATCCAACAGGAAGTCAGCCATTTTAAAATTAATGTGTAATTTTGATGACATTTTCCCCCCTTTTCAGGCCTCATACTTTGACGAACTCCTCCAAGGGATTTCATCATATTGAAGTATTCTTCAGTGTGTAGAATCTAAAGACCTTTGTGATGTTAAATTGCGAAGCTTTTTACGTTCAGGGAAACGGGGTGGTCATGGCGGCACGTAGAGTTTCAATCACTCGCAAAAAGCAGTAATCTGCTGTCACTAAAAAACACAATGTCCAATCTCTCCCAAAGGTCGCAGGTGTGATGAGACTCGAGCTTGGAAATGTTTGTTATGCTTTTTGTCAATAATGGTTAGAGCGCCACCTAGTGGCATGAATATAATCCTGGTTGAATAAGATGAAATGTTAGCTGGTGATTAAAAGCATGAAATCCATCAATGTGACATCACATCGGACGTGCCGGTTTGAGGTGTTGGCAGTGGCTCGACGTGCCGGGGGTGCGAGGGCCCTCATAACGCTGCTTGCAGCTTTAATTTTAAATGCTTTTCTTTAAAATTTCAGAACCATCAAAAGGACATTACTCTACCTGAGTGTGTCAGGACGGATGAGTAAGTGATTGTATGTGAATAGGGAATGCACGCACTCGAGACAGAAGGATAACAAGATTTTAGGAGCAGAAGAAAGATGCTGTTCTGTTGGTCCAGTCTTGTCACAAACCGTGTCATAAAGAGTTATACTTTTCCATAACTATAGGTGGAGATTGCTTTCAAAAATATGGCCGTGTAAAAAAGTACTTTAACAACTTTTTTTGTTAGCAAGGAAAACAAGTAAACATTGCTACCTTCTTGATATTCTGCAGTTAATTGACAAGGATGCTATTTTTAAAGTACTCCTGAATCTCCTCCCAAGTCAATTACCAGCCTGCAACTTCCCCTGAGTAACAGGGAATTCAGTTTTTTCTTTTTCCTGGGTGACCTAGTTGTCTTTTGTGAGTAGGTTTTAGCCGGAGCAGTTTGACAGTCAACAGATAAGATGGATTAAGCTTTTTTTTTTTTTTCATCCAGTTTTGATGTGAACAGCGTAAAAGCGGGTTAAATCATTGAGTTTCAGGAGTATTTTTAAATGCCTGGAGATAGCGCGATAAAGGAGCTAAACCTAAGACTTGGGCCGGGAAGGTCAAGGTCGCGGCTTTGGAGAGCAGCTACCCGGCGACGGGGGCCGGGTTTCGTCTCTCTCGGAGCGGGCTGAGCGCTGGAGCCGAGCCCACCTCTCATCACTCCCAGAAAAGCTACACGGAAAGGAGTGAAACAAAATCCGTCGAGAGCTCGACGGGCGGCATCAAAGAGCAGCGCACCCTTGCCTCGTGTGGGTGTGCAGAAGGGGAGCGTGTGTGTGTGTGTGAGTGAGAGTGGAGATGTGTGTATGTGTGAATGTGTGTGTTAGAGGGGTATGGGGAGGGGTAGCTCCTCTTTGCATTTTGTGTGCATGCATGAATGAGGTGTTATAGTGTGTGTCTGCCTGTGTCTGTGTGAGCACTGTAAAATATCATTCCTCCATGAGCAACTAGCTCCATAATTATGTTTTGATTATTTGCGAATGCTAAAATAAAACAGCAATTAATCTGCTGATGTAAAACAGAAAATAGAAGTGCGACGCACATATTAAACAACCCAGTTTACAGCGATATTAAAAACAAAATCACATTTTGTGAATATCATTTGTTCAACGTTCCCCCCCCACCAACACCCGCATCACCACCTCCACCACCACATCCTTCTCTTCCCACCTCCCCAAAGACCTGATCCGAGGCGTGCTTAACATGCGCATAGGAGCTGACAGCCGTACAGTCACGTGACGTAGCTCAGCCAATCCTGAATACATTTGAATTTTTAAGCCGCGCAGCGATGAAGCCACTTGAGCAAAAGAAAAGGTGAAGGGGCGACTGAAATAAACAAATCAGAGCGATACGCCCGGGTCGACGCGCCGGTGCAACATGCCCGTTTATCACGTGTCACATCTGGTCGACACTGAGAGGTTTGTTGTTTTGTTTCTTCCTCTTCGGTTTGGAAAAATATTTCTGAGGGGACATATTTAGACACATTTTGTGGACGTCTATTCCCCCACTGCTCCTCATGTCGGTGACAGGGGAGAGTAATCCTATACACAGGCTGCTATTGTGAAATGAGAAACTAGCCTCCTTCACTGCCAGAGACCAGATGCACCTCTCTCTCTCTCTCCTTCTCTCTCTCTCTCTCTCTGTCCTAATCTGTAAACGACTTAAAGGAGCCTTATCTCCGGGCTCTTCTGCTTCATTTCATGCTTGATTTACTTTAATTTGTCTGATAGGGCACAAGGATTTGGAAATGGCCCATCTTTCGGTGGAAAATGTTCTGATTTTTCTCCGGCATTGTTATGTGGAGGTTTTTGACTTTTCTCTCCCCCTCTCTCTCTCGCTCTCTCTTCCTCCTCCTCTTTCTCCATCTCTCTCCCTCTCTGTCTCCCTCCCTCTCTTTCTCTCTCCATCACCTCTCTTTTTTTTTTCCTTTTGAGGGGTGGGGGGTGGGAGGGGGGGTGGATCTTGCTCCAGTGCAACAGTCTGTTTGAGTGCATTTAGATTCGAGCTAGCACAGCACAAACAACTTTTCCATGTGGTGCGATTTTGTGATGGGCGACGGCGACACAGGAGTCGTGTTTGCCTTTCAGATCCACATTGGGCGCAGAGCAGCCGAGTGCTTCAAACCACAAAGATCTTATGTTTAAGTTAAGAGGCGACTGGCCCTCCAGTTTAGCAAGTGGGTGAGCGGCTGGCACTGATAAAGTTGCTCCACAATGAGGGACAGGGACAGGCGACATGTCTACAGATGCTTCGACTTCTTTTTTTTTTTTCTTCTTCTCCTGGCGGAACTCAAGCGCTTGCTTGACTGTCTGGCTGCTCCCATCACGAAGACATTCTCCCCACTTCTATTTAGTGACTGAATGACAGTGGAGGCAGTGAGCTATGATTAGAGAGGAGCCCATATCTTACTAGATCCTGAATAATCTCCATCCCCTCCCACCAATGAGCAAGGCACAGAGGCGGCGGAGAAAGCCAGAGGAAAAATGAGACAAGAAGAATGGACAGAGCTGTTCTATGTATGCCAAGATGTCACATAGTTCCCCTGGACTCCTCTATATGCCCAGTGTGGACACAGTATAAAAAGAAAAATCAAAATTCATTCACTTTGAGTCGCTTTAACTAATCTGAGCAGTGGCAGACGTAATCAAAGAGAATTTTACATTGAAATCTGAACAGAAGAGAAAGAGACATTAACTGGAGACTTGCATTAAACAATTAAACTCATTCACAACTAGTGGTTAACTGATTGGCTTAAAAAAAAAAAAAATCAATTTCCCAAACACAACGACATGAAACGTCACTAACTCCGCCTCCAACACATAAATAAATGGTTAACTACACACACAGAGGAAAAACAGAGAGGAAGAAACAGGGAAACAGGGGGGACCATTGAAATTCATCTCACAGCCTGAATTTACTTAACTGCGGGTCTGTGCGCGGTGATAAACGGAGTGATGATCCGGCAACACGTCTTTATCCATGCTTTGCTTTAATTAACGGCGGCTTGTTTGTTGAAAAGATGATTAATATGCCAATGAAAATTGCATAATTGAATACCACAACACTCGCACAATCAGGGAGGAACATGCCATTTTTTATTAACTTTTCAGTATCATTATTATTACTATTATTTGGTATTTTAATTCACTTGACAAGCGGCGCCCCTCCCCACCCCTCCCCACCACAACCACCGCCGTTAAACAGACAAAAAACAAAACAAAACCAAAAAAAAACACCAAGGATGGTGGAATTGGCGTGACCGGTGGGCCACACTGGGCCCAGCTGTTCATCACCAATAGGAGGTCTTCACAGTCGGTGGTACTGCTGTGATATCAACACCTATCAGTGTGAATGCTGCACATGAGTCCGTGTGTTAGAGCAGGGACAGTGAGAGTAGAGCGGGGTTGGGGGTGGCTGGGTTGGATGCAGCTTGCATGGCACTGACTGAACTCCTGTGGCCAAGCAGAAATCTGTGAGGACACCAAAAGTAAAAGTTTGCACACGCATATGAAATGGCACACTATCTGAAGCACCGGGGACCAGATTTTTTTTCCCCTTCACAAAGCAAAATTCACGCATGAAGAAATAACTCCAAAGTCACTCGAATAAAAGTTTAAAAAAGAGGCCAAATGAAAACGACGAATTCCACAATTTGAACGAGTTTCACTTGAGCAACCCAGAGTTTACCCAGTGTTACATCCCCTGGCACAACTTGCACCAGCGTCTCCATACTAATACTAAATACACACATCAAATATTCAGCCAATTACAATGAGAGCTCTTGCAAAAAAGAAAAAAGAAAAACCTGCAATGCTATGGTGCCCGGGAGGGTAAGCATTACAGAACAAACACACTTTCGGAGAGCTAAAGAAAGACACCAGGGGTGTCGAGTCCCCCCTGGGGTGGAGGGTAGAAACAGCAACACCAACCTGCCCTTTAGGACTGTCACATTTAGCGACGATTTATGTTATTTGGACTTTTTCACATGAAGTGGAATCAAAAAGCAGCTGATTTGTGGACAAAACGCTTGGAAGTAAATGATCTTATTAAAGCCTTCTCCCACGTATCCACACAAAACTAGAACTGGATATAGTGACATCTCCCTCACATGATAAGAACAGTGATTGCATTTTTGTCCTATTTTAGATTATATAACTAACAGCCATGAAGTTCCTCCATAAAGCCTCTTAGTATAGCGGATCAGTGACTAAATTTGCATCGAGTCGATGCAGCACAGGAGTACAGTGATTTGTCTAATCTCTTGTTGCATATTTCATCGCTATAATCACACATTGTGCATTTGCGAGTGTGTACGTGGTGGTGATGGCGGTTGCGGTTGGGGGGGAAGTGGGCTGTTTTCTCCTTGCACAGGTGATGCATAGAGTACAAAGCCGTCATCAACAATCTCTTAAGAAATAAATGTATTTGTTAAAAAAAGAAGAAGAAGCGGACAAATGTTTACACACAGCACTTTGATTGCAATTTAATTTTACATCACTCAGGGCCCTGAACACACAGAGAAGCTGATGATGGACTTTCATCATCAGTATCAGCAATCTCAGTGTCATTCATGTTTTGTGAGACTTGTCAGAAGACTTTGAATAAACCCCTGGAGGAGCGAGATAAAACCTTCCTTTTCTGCAGGAGAATTGCCATGATGCACGTCCAAATTTCTTGATTACAAGACGAAGCGGGGGGAGAGAGAGGAAAAAAAAGTTAAAAAAAATAAAAAATAAAAACCTTGAATGAAAGCCTGCGCTGAAAGTTTTCAGTTTGCTGATATAACAGTCAAGTGTGTCTATAAGTCTACTTAAAACGCTTAGGTATCAGTGGAGACAGCTGCGACACCCTCGTCTTATGATTCTGTCGAGACAGTACACTATCAAACCTTTCATACCGTTCCCAAGCTACATTTCCGGTGACAAAAGCTTTGCGAAAGCCTCCTGAAGGATTCATCTATATCCTAATATTTCCAATCCAATTTAACTGGAGCAGCCGGAGTGGTCTGAGCACTAGTTTACCAATCTTTGCTTTCCAAGACTCTGTGTGCTGAAGGCTTGAGGGGTTCAATCAATGGCGCTTTGATCTCGGCTGGAACCATAATTATTTAACATTGTTACAAGGATTTCTCTAATCCATCCTACCATTAAATCCCTTTTACACCCTCATCTTCTGCAGCCTAATCTGCATCTGGGTGCTCCGTTTGTCTCTCTCCCTCATTTCGGCTCGCCCCTCCCTCCTTGACGACACCCTGACTTTATAATGGACTTGGGTGTCGACTTAGAAAATGCCTTGTTTACTCAGAGCGACCTGATTGAACTGTGCTCAAACGGACTGTTGCTGTGTAAGAATTTAAAAGTTGTTTTTCTTAGTCGATCTGTACTTTTAAGTGCTACATAGTTTGGGTTTACTTTCAGTTCAGCTGGGACTGAATGGTGAAAGGATTCTGCAGCTATAATGCCAAGATCTGGTCACCGAGCTCAGTAATCTCAAACATTTCACATTGTGGTCCACACCACATATGACCCACTTTGACCTTAAGTGGGCTCGGCAAGTAAAAAAATCCCCTTTCTATTAGCGTAAAGACTTAATGCCTAAATTTGTCAATATAAGAAAAAGAAGAGTAATTACTACACTTTCCTCAGTTCAACATGTTTCTGTTTTTCAATGTGATAAAGAAATGCTGTTCTAGTAAATGAAGAACGGCTCTTTGGGCTTAAACTGTAAGAAATAAACGTGCTTATATTCCAGACCATCCTGTAATTGGAGGAAAGTTTTTTTGTAAACCACAGAAATTGCCCCATATTTATTATTGATTTTATTGTGGACACGTTCTTAAAAAAACAGATATTCCTGTAGTACTTTTCTGCCATTTAACTGATTATCTATTATTTTATTACTACAGTATGAATGGCTCTAGGTGAGATCTTTATCAGCATGACAAGTTGTAAAATTTATAAATATAAAAGTCCAAAATTTATCCTTCCCTTTATCCAGAGCCAGAGTATTTGCCAGGCTGATTGTGGCCCCTGGGCCTTATGTTGGACACCCCTGGTCTAGATATAACTGTCACCGCTTCATCTTCATTTTATCTTTTTTTTTGGTCAATTTTTCCACTAAGTTTCTTCAGATGAACCAAGGGAATGTCCAAGTTCATGTGACTGATGCCCAAAAGGTTTCATCCCATCTGTTTATTTTCATGATCACTTTGTCTCCCAACAAAAAACGGCCCACTGTCCTTTTGCAAATATTTGCATGTCTGTGTTTCACCACGATATAAATAGCAGCACGGGCAATCGCAAACATTTGTTGAGGCACCTGCCACAGTATCGTGGCCATCTGGTCCTCCAATTCTCCTAGCATGACATATGTGCATTAAACCTGAAATGGTTATTGTTTTTTTTTTTTTCCTTTTTTTTCCTTTGGCGACTGGAAGAAGATGGATTGGCCACAGACCGTTCTAGGTTGGCTGGAGTCAAAAATGAGACTCGAGACTTTTTACATCTGAGTGAGGCTGCGTTTTCAGCATGTGCATGTTTGATGTCTTGAAAGGGGAAAAGAAGGGGGTGGATATAAATGGATATCTTTTTTCAGGGTGAAGTGTGTGTGTGTGTGTGTGTGTGTGTGTGTGTGTGTGTGTGTGTGTGTGTGTGTGTGTGTCCCACTGTCAGGTAGATTCTCAGATGGCCACTCCTTCAGCTGACCCCTGCCTCGCCCTGGCTGATGCCCAGCTGGCATCAGCAGCTGAGCAAGCTGGGCCATGCCGGCCGTCAGGGACAAGCCAAGAGAAGAGATTTGTGGACAAGGTGATCACATTACTTCTGTTACCACTCTGTCACACTCATCTGCCCCTTCTGCATCTCCTTCTTTACAGCGTGGCTCATTTTAAGTGTGTTTTAGGGCTGATATCTTAGATGTTGATGTCGCTGTATGCAAGTCACATCTACTTCAAATCCAGTTTAATCAGTTTGGGAAATTGGGTGTTGACATTAGCTGCAAACTGACAGCTACAGTAGATCAGCTTAATTCAATTCAAAACACTAGCATGTTTAATGCTGCTTCTAAAGTTCTCTGAGGCATTCCAGTGATATAATGTTGCACTCTGGGACAGTTTATGGGCCTTTTTTTTTTTTTTAGAAAAAGGTTAAAATCTAAGCAGCTGCTAAGTCTTTCTTAGCCTTTTAAAACTCCATGTCATAATGCAGTGGAGATGATTTTTTTAGACCTTGACAGCTTGTTGTGCAGTTTCACTAATTATTCCGAGTGGAAAGTAAGCTATGCATCATTTGGCACAATGTTAGAATTGGCAAAACTATGGCAAACAATACAGTTATTTGGGGGGGGAAATGCACAAGTCTGAAACTCTTGCTAATTTTGTCGCTAATCAACGTGTTATAATCAGAGGATATCCACCTGTAGATGCTAAAATCAATCACGATCAGTTCAAAAGATGGCATTCATCATGCTTCAATCTGCAAAAAGATTGTGATCAATGGAAATGCTTTCCACTGTATCACTACAGAAATAAAATACAATAAAACTTGTTAGCACACACGTCACACTGCATGTGCACACTGTATTTATTTGCATTTGGGCAGCATAATAAACTGTGAAGGCAAACCACATCCTATTAGCAGTGGACAATACAGTGCCGTATCTGAGTATGTGCTGCTTCTTCAGCTACATATTAGCTTTAATTCTTAAATTTAGAGGTCCACAGCGTAACCTAACAAATGCACACACAGACTAGACACTTGAGCTGAAACTGCAGCGAACACAATTACAGCACTCTTAACGAACCCTGGATTTTCTTCACTTTCCAAAGCGGGGTGTGGTTTACATGAGAAGGCATTTAGATAAGGATGAGAACAAGTTCATTAGCAGAGTTAGCTAGCTAACACACACCATTCCCAATTAGCCTAGAGGAGAGCAAGCGGGAGAGAATCGAGAGAGACGGAGTCAGATTCCTATCACAGGCAGTCCATGAAAATGAATAGAATAGCATGACACGCTATCTGGCAAATCAGCGGCTGATTGCGAAACACCCGTGACGAGAAATGAACACGAGACAGAAGATCAGTGTGCAGATTTGCTTAAGGACATACTTGTAGAGATGAGGGGAGAGAAAGGGAACTCGCTGGGTGTTCCACATCAGAGACCCAGCACTCTGAACAACAGAGAAGAGCCAGCTATCAGATTAATAGTGAGTCATTCAGTACGCTTCTCTGCTGTTCCAGACAGAAAGACAATCAGAGAACAGGGGCCAATCGTGGACAGCACTTGACATGAGTTACTAAAGTGGAGATGAAATGCAGGGACAAAAAAAAAGAAAGAAAAAAGTTCAATTACAGGATGTAGATTGTAAAGGCTTTTGTTGTTACTCAGCAAAAGGGAAATGGTATGGAGGTGCTTCAATAGAATCACCAAAGCAGGTGGGCATGTTCCGAGTTAGCCCACCTCATTAAAAGGCTTCACTCTCTTTTTATGTAATGGCCATTACACGTCCTATTCAGATGCACACGCGCAGTGATTAAAAATTATCTGTTGGTGATCATAATCACAGCTGCTTAAACTTAAGCCAAAGAATAACAAAGAACTTTTGAATGCTCAACTATCTGAACATTTACAAAGAGATTAAAGGGGAGACAGTCTACAAACTAAATAAATTTGCTTTTAATCGCTTCCAACAGGAAGTCATGTCATTTCGAATGTCCCTATCTGATTGTCTGATTCCCCCTCTTTATTCAAATTATAACATGCCCATCTGACTTTTCCAGCACAATGGGAAAAATTAAAAAGGGAAATGACCTTTCATGGCAGCCATGATGAAAGAGTGAATGGCATTATTATGCGCCAAGATTAATTTCGGTCTACTCCACAGTGCCCATTGAGAAAACACACGAGGGGGGCACGGGTGCCTTAGTCGCTCATTAATTGGTAGGTGTATCATAGAGATGTCAAAAACAAGATGATTATAAACCGATGACCCGGCTGCGAAGCGCACACAATACGCTACAATATGAAAGCTTGTTTGCTTAAAGTTGGGTGCAGCCAGGTGCTAAGTGTCATTTTTCCGGCAGCAATACAGCAGAGATTGGGCCACAAGTGTCCAAGTCCTCTGATAAGTTGGAACCACTCATGCTGCGGTTTAGCAAAACATGAAATGGGCATCATGTCTCACATCACTTCCCCTGCAGTTCAGCTGTCCTCGCTGTATGCAAAGAGAAAGTTTACTTCAAGTCCCCCTCCTCTCCCTCCCCACTGCCTGTCCAGCAGTGTGTTTCTGAGCCTCTAATTCTCATTCTGATGGCTAAGTAGAAGGGGGAAAGCATAATTACAGTCAGTCATACATCCAGTCATGCTACATCCATCCCTCCTTTTCAAAGCAGTATTTTTAAGCTCAGCATTTCTTGCCAAAAAAGGGGGCCTTTTTTTTCCCTCTGCATGTGATGCCTTCTTTTTGTCATGGCCCCCATAGTTCTGAGCTGACCCCCTCAGCCCTGTCTCCTGACTGATCACAGTGATGGTTTATTACTGTCGTCCCGGCGCTCTTATCTTTAGCCAGCAATGCTCATTTCCTTCCCCAGATTTAAATGCAAATGTGAAATTTAATGATAAATGCATTATCTGATAGGTGCGATAACACTGATTCACTGTCAGTATAAAATACACACCCCAGGGGGCTTCGAGCTAGCAAGCACAACTTGCCCAAATCCACTTTTTTCTCCCGCTCTCCCTTTCTTTTCTCTCCCCCCCCCCCCCAAAACGCATGTACCTGCAATAAATTCTTGAGGTCATTTTATGCATTAAAAGGAATCACATTTTGTGTGTTCAGCAGTGCGGGCGCAGGCTATTGCTGAGCAGTAATTGCCGTGCAACTATCTTGTTCAATGTATTATCCATCATTTTGATGAAGTTACTTTTACTAAAAGGGCAAACAAGATAAAAAAAAAATGTGTTGTAAACTCTTCAAAAGCTGCGTCTGCATTGCATTATTCAGTTCTTTAAAAAAAATGTCTTTAAGGAAGCAGTTGTCGACAATTTAATTTACTGTTAACCGAATGGTGGCTTCACGTACATTTCAAGCGAGCAGCAGACTTCTGACACGATTGTGTAGCTATATAGTTACTATACAAGGCAATCATTTTTAGAAACAATAATATTTTATCCCCTTTATCACCTTCCCTCGAACTACACCGCATGCCTTTCAGTTACTCAACAATAACTTTATCAAATGACCCCCGAAAGCCTGTCTTGTAAAGTAATACTCATGCTTTTCTTACTTGGACCATCCCATTCCTCTGGCCCCATGGCAGCGTGCCTGCTCTTCTCCCCCTGCCCATCCATCTCCGACTCTCCTGCCTCTCGATTGCCATCTTCCTCTCCTGTAAGTAAAAGAGGGAAAAAAGCACTTTAAGTCCCACAATGCACACAAGACCCAAAGTGAACAGCACTCTCTCCAAATTTAATGTTTGGACACGTAATTTAATGAATCGTTGCATTATGCAGACTTTGGTTTTTTAACATCTTCTCCCTGTACCAGTTAAGTGTCACAATGTGACGTGTGTGTTTCCGTGTATGATTTTGTAAAAGTGCATTCACCACATGCAGCTGCACACTTTTATGTAAAAAGGAGTTCCCATGAGTGCTTGCAGGAACAGGAGGAAGCCCAATGGAACAGGAAGGAAAGCAATGTGTGGGAGAGAGGTGGCTATTTATTACCGTTTGATCTATTGTGGAGGGAGCTAGAATGTGTGTTATAGGATGTAGGGGCTGATTTACAGTCCCAAGGCTCACACAGACCATGCTAAGGGATATTTGGGTATCTCTCTCCAGGATGTAAGTGCTTAAAGACCTTGTTTTACAAAAAAAAGAAAAAGACTAGACGCTCTCACTGTAGACGCACTTACTGTAAAAGAAAATCTATTTTTGCATGTCTACGGTAAGCACAGTTTGTACTCAAAAGTTTATAGGCACATAAATCAGAGCTTAGTAGGTGCCCCAAGTGTGGTGCTCTAAATAAATCCAATGTGGCTGACACAGTGGTTGGTGTCTCTTCAGACTCGGGCAGGTAAGAGCAAACCTGCTTGGGGCTGATGGTTTGTGGAGGTACATTCCTCTCACTTTTGTCACCCCATCTTTTTCATTCCTTTGATGTTTTAAACCCAACAGTGAATGGTCAAGGACAGGCCTGGATTGCTCCAGTGGCTTACTACACGCCACCACAAGGGAAAAACAGGGGCGGGAGAGGGCATGTAGATTTAAATACAAATATATGACGACAGGACAACCTATACCTTATGCAGCAAATCTAAATATGAATATATTGTAACCACACCTGCCTCTGTTCTTCGCCCCCCACAGTTCCCAAAAAAAACACATTTCTGAGTCTTAGTTATCAACCTTCAAGTGACAACTGCCACAGGACACACACTACGTCACTCCAGCGCCGGCCATCCTCAGTCGGGTTAATCTCCAGATCAAGCACATACTCTGTGCTTGTTTAGCTTTTTTTCCCCTTTTTTTTGACGTGGCTCACTTCAAAGAGAGCGGCAAACATTGCCAAAAGGATGTCAGCTTTCTATCTCCCACTAAAATAGAAGATGTGTGCACGAAGAAAAAAAAAGCGATACTGTAGGGAAGTCTGCAGAAATGTCCTACTTACAGTACATGAGGTCATTATGACCCACTTTTGCTTATGCAAGTGTCCGCTTGGGCTGGCAATTTCTTCCCCCTGCTCCTCCTCTCTCCCAGTATATTATCACGGAGCCCACTCAACTAAATTCCCCCACTATTTATTGTTGGGCCTGGAGAACCTCTTTAGCATACCAGGCTCGTATTATGACGAGGATAACAAAGGCGTATATCAACAGTTCCTTCCAATGGAGCGCAGTTTGAAGAAAAAAAAAAAAAAGCTGGTGAGATAACATTAAAGGCACTACCTTGATCTCAGGCGAACATGTTAAGCCCTGTAACGAAACGTATTGGAAGTGTTTAATTACAGCCCGGGAAATGAAGCTACAAGATGATTCCTTAATTAAGCAGTGATTAAGGATTTTCTGCCTTCTATCTAACACAGTTTGCAGTGCATTTTAAACACAATCGCCCAGGCAACCTCACAGGGAACAATGTCACAGGGCTTTGATGAAGTTTCCTGCACAAATGTCACTAGGAAGAAAAAAAAGGCGAGCAGAGGAAGCAGTGCTGGAGCAGCACTCCTTTGCTTACAGTACAGTCAGTGAGATAAAACCTGGAATACAGAGAAATGTCGAGATCCCCCCCCCGCCCCAGATTTTAAAACAACATGGAAATGGATTGATTGAGGTGCTCCATTTCATTCACCGAGGTCCAATCTGAGTAATCGAGCCTCTGCTTTGTTTCATCATTTGAATTGAAACCCCTCTGCAGTCTTATCAAAGGGGACAGATTGTCAATGATCATCCTCTACATTATCGCCTAGATCATAATTTACATCTGGCTTAGGTTCCTTTCCCCGCACGCTCAGATGGATATACTTGAGGCTGAGTGAGAGAAAGCTGAGGAGAACAGAAGGGACGGGGAGGGCTGGGGAGGCGAGGCGGCCTGCTGGGTTCTGGGTTGGCGGGCATGCGAGAGGAGCCAGTGAGCTGTTAAAATCAGCTCTATCGCTGCTCTATCAAAGGACAGCTCTCTAGCCAAATCGCAGTCACATGCAGCGTGCCACACATTCAGGTCAATAAGCTTATAGGCGATTTACACAAACAATTCCTCGAGCAAGGTAGCAACAAAGTCATATTGGCTTTTTCCCTCCCTTTTAGCATTGTCTCTGCCGAGGAAGCCCTTGAAAATGTCAATCTCTCGCATGCGACTTTAAGGAGCTCAGGGCACTCTAATCCTGACCACTGAGTCCTGAGACAGGTTGCAATTTCTGCAAGATGGTGTATAAGTATTTTTAAGTATTCCTATGGGATTGCAGAGTTCTATAGGTTACCAAATCCCGGGCTCGATGACTTTAACCCAGTGTCGCATTTCTAAACCCATCACATGCTTCCTGGTGTTGGAGCTTGGCGATGATTTTCAAAATGTAATATCAGGAGGGCTATGCCTGCCCCCCCCCCTCGTCAGCATCGTTGATATTGCATATTTGGCTGCTGATGCAGATTGCGTCACATATACAGATAAAGTCAATTCAAGGAAGCAACCTTTTTCACCAAAGTCAAGCATAGCTGTAAGACTTCTCTGCTATCTGAAAAATAGGTCTGAATTGCATGCAATTTGTGGCAGGCAGAGCACTCCAATGGAGGGAGGCTATTAGTGAAATGCCTTGCCACTGTCTCTTTAAATGCCAATAAATTCCCATCATTACAGAATCTGGCAGTTTTCCTCCCTGTCTGCAGCCTGGGTCTTTATCTCGCTCTGCCTCAGTCTCTGAGCATGTAGATCTGGCCCAGTTAGATTGTCATACTTAACAAACATTAATGATTAATTTCCTCCACTGAGTCAAATGGGGCTAAAGGGATGACTCGATTCATCTTATCGCACCACAAATTAGCATTTCCCCATATTCTCCAGCATCAACTGTGCATTAAAATTCCACATTTACCATTCTGGGCACTGGCAGCTGTGGTGAAAGAGCCAAGGAGATCTTCCTCCCGTGTTGCTGGAGATTCAGATTACTTCTGTGTCGCACAAAGAATAATTAATTGTGCCACTTTCTCCTTGTTACTGTACATCTGTGGCTGCCGCAAGTCAAATTACTCACCGAGAGGTTATTTGAAAGTTCAAGGTGTATTTTTTTTTTTAATTATTTACCGTGTTAAGTCCTTTGCTTTCACTTTTCACTTCAACTGTGATAGAATATTTCTGCCCCCATTGTTTCTGTAATTCGAGGAGAACGGCACAAAAGAGTGCAAATTTTCACGTTTAACTTGATGTATCTTGACACCCGCAACAACCTCAGAAACGAACTGAAAAAAAAAAAACAACCCTCGTGTAATGTAACTTCACGAAAAGCTGTTTTACGTCGAGGAAATGAGACACGTGAAATGACATGTAAATTTACTGTCAGTGCTAAGTAAGGAAGTCATTTGTCATCAGACAAACACTTGGAACGCTCAGAGGGAACAGCTTGTGGCAACACCCTGTGCTGAACTTCACAGATAGCCAACAATAAAAGAGGGGGTGAAACAGCAAGGTGAAATTTCACAATTTCAGTAAAAAAAGATGCCACTCAGCGTATATAAAAAAAAGGTATCTTTCTCACAATTATGGAGCCAGGTGTGTCAATAGAGTATAAATCTTTTCTGTGGGAGCGAGCGTGTTCATCTGTGGGGTTCTTCACAAGCACAGCTCCATAAATGTGAAATTGACCGAGCAGGAGAGGTTGTTTGAGGTAAAAATTCTTGTTTAATAGCAAGGGAAAGCCAAGGTTATTTCTTTAGATGTGTGCCTTTCCCCCTTCCTCATAGAAGTCTTGAAAGGGAGGCAGACCCCCTCTAAAATGCCATGTATATTAAAAACAGTGTTCAATCTCTCTGGGGTGCTACTATTCCACCAAGCTTGTTCATTTTCAGAGACATTATTCTGAGCTGAACTGACAGGGGGCTGCTCATACCTGTAACCGTATATCCACATGATTCAGGGCTGCCCATTACTGACGATCATGACGCATTATGCGAGGGATTAAATTGTGTAGCTGGTCAAAATAGGTCTAACTTGAGTACTTCATGTGCAGCTGGATAGTCCCATCAGTGATAAAGCACTGTATTTTAATTCTTGATCACTGAATTGTGTATCCAAAATAAAACATTAACTTGCAGAGTATTGAATGAAGCTGTCTAATAGAGGCATTGGATTGGAGTAATTACCTGGGATGATGTGAAACACATGTTCTTGATATACAAATTTAGCTTTATTTTAATAGATTCTGTCTGTTTGAACTTTTTTTTGACTCCAAAAACAAAATAATAAAATCACTCCTTCCTTTGTTAAACTGGACATGTGCGACCACTGGTGAGGCCTAACAAAAGGACAATGCTGTGTTTAAATGGGTCATAAGTCAGAGGGCTTAGGAAGCACTGATGCAGGACTAATCATTTCTACTGTTTGTCTGAAGAAGAAAAAAAAAGATGATCCTAAAAGCATTTTTGTCATTTCTGTTGCCAATGTCAAGCTAACAGGAGAGAGAGAGAGAGAGAGAGAGAGAGAGAGAGAGAGAGAGAGAGATGCCAACAGCACCTTACAAGCTAAATCAATGAAAGGGCCAAAACCCAGTGAGAGCCACAGCACTATTAACTAAACAGGTCAGGGAGTCAACCGTCACCTAATTTTGAGGTTCCTGAGCCTCAGACCAAGATGGGACGTCAAGGTGCTCCACGCACTTATCTGGGGAGTCCCTTTTCTGCAAGGGTAAGGCAAATGGCTGAGTCTTTGGTGGCATTCAACTTCTTGACCTTTGCGCCTTTAAGCGGCTTTGCTACTTCACCGCACTCTGATCAAAGTTAATAAGTGCTTCATATGTTAATGAAAATTGGTACTCCTCTTTGTGTTCCTACAGCTTTTTAATACCTATTATAGACTGAAACTTTTAATGGAGGTTTTAGGTCCCCCTGACAAGCCCATTTCAGAGAGTGACTACACAGATACAAGGCTAAGCTAAGACCAGAGAGTTACTGCTCAGTGGAGGAACCTTACACGGGAGACCTTATTCTCCGGGAAGCAGCAGAAGATAAAGGCCATGGGATGAGTGGCTGCTTTAAAACCCACGTTCAAGTCCGCACAGGGCTAATTACAGCACGCCATCAC
This sequence comes from Maylandia zebra, assembly GCF_041146795.1. NCBI lineage: Eukaryota > Metazoa > Chordata > Actinopteri > Cichliformes > Cichlidae > Maylandia > Maylandia zebra. The sequence goes on along the minus strand of NC_135177.1, from coordinate 17,434,364 downwards.
ATTTGAGAGGGTTTAGTTAATCAAGGGGGGGCTCTCTTTTGCCTCCTATAGTCGAGGAATAACACACTTAAACCATTTAATGCCTCCAGGATTGCGTCCCGTTTAATTCAAGGCAGTTTCACATAAGTGGGGTAAATTTAAGCCACTCTGACATTAGTTTTAAACAGATCTAATTGAGGAAGGGATCATGGGAAAGTGGCTACACCTGATGATTGCACACAACTTGGCACTAGGAGAAAAGAAATTTGGATAGTACATCATTTGGGTCTTATGAGGCAATGGGAGACTTAGCTACTGTAAGCTGAGATAGCAAAGTCATACAAAAAAAATCGGACTAGTAAGGCTCGTGCATGACAAGGAACAGATTAGAAGTGCTCAGGGAAAGTACTATTTGACATTATGGATTGGTATTTTGTGTTGTCTTTATTCATAAACAGGGAAAGGAGATTTGAGCCCCGGCTCCTTAAACAAAGGGAATACCAAATGGCACTGACAAGGTTCTTTGAAAATTTTCAGAAGTTGTACTACTTTTTTTTTTTTTCTTGTAACCACCAATACGCGCCATCTATTTCATAGCTGCTGGGTTATTAGAAGTATATGCCTCGCACTTTGAAGTTTGAGTGGGGACACATTACGGAGGAGACAAAGGGTGAAGCGGCCGAGGCGTCTCTGGTAATTGCAATTTCTGAACAATTGCGCCGTTCAACTTTTCCCGGAGAACAAAAGGAAAACATTATTGATACGATTACCGGGGCATAGCCTACCTGAAACATGAAAGATTTATTTTTTTTCCTTCAATAATGTAATCCCACGAGGCACATCAGTTTAGAAGTGTGGAGAAATAATTCTAAACAAATTTCCCTTTGAAAGGAGGGCGAGGAGGCAGACATTCAAAGCATCGGTTCTTCATTAAAAAGTCAAATTTGCGGCATCCGAGCGTCAGTAAGAGCGGGGACACCTGGGGTAGCGAACGCCACGCAACCGGAGGCTAGGAAGAGGCGGCGGCGGTGGGGTTGGGGGTGGAGGTTCTGGGCTGGGTTGCGGTGGTTGGGGGGAGGCGGGACAGGTCTGTCATCTTCACACTGTAACCTGAAGCAGGCCACAAATTAGCTCCTGTGATGGCACGGTGTGACCGAAATGAAACAAACACACAAAGAAGCAGTCTAATTGAATTGGAGTTCAAAGAGGACTCGGGCGCATTTGGCGACGCTGAGGCGCTTTATAGTGCTGGACCTCCGAGCAGTAGCAGGTGCTGCTGAGTGTTCACAGAGCTTTAGCGCCGGCTCAAAGGGAAGCGCTACGCTCTCCAGTGCATTGGTGCACCGTAGCACACCTTCACAGCACTATCACAGAGGGAGAGCCAGTGTTGCTGGTGCCATCTCCATCTCAGATCAAACCACTGCTCTTGGGTGGATTGCTGGGGATCAAATATCAAAAATGGATAGTCTCAACTCCAGGCAGTGATGCGGGAGAAATTCTCAGACGGACACAAGTTCTGCCAGGTTTGATTTGAACATGTTGAGGAATTTTATTAGACACAATTGGCAGGAGTTTAACTTACTTTTTGATGCTCAGCATTGGGGCGGGCACAGCATATTGTCCCATATTAGGCGTTTAAAAAAAGGAAAAGATGGCTGAACGCTGCATGAGGAAGCCCGCCTGTGAAGTTTCGGTTTTGGCCGAGTGCGGGACGCTCACCTTTGTTGCAGAAGTACTCCATGTCTTCGCAGCTTATGTTCTCAGTCTCAAACTCGGCGGTGAAGTTCTCCTCCACCGAAAACTCATCTTTGGCCAGGAGCTCATTCTCCTCGGAGACGCACTCCTCCTCCTCTTCCTCCAGGCCATCCTCCAGAGGACCTGAGGGAACAGGCACACGTATGTACACAGAGACACACACACAGACACACAAGGGAGATGTTCAGCAATTTCATCACACCCTTCAGGCTTTCAAGAATCAAAATCTTGTCTCTCCTTGTTTCCGGTGCTGCAATAATACAAATTCAAAGCACTGCGCAACATTGCGTGGTCTAAGCGCCGTATGCATACACGTTCAGAGATTCGTACAGGCTAAAGATAAAGCCACCCCAATAAACACTATTATTTTACCACCGTGCTTCACATCAGTGTTTCCATTATTCCTATTGAAAAAAATCCCCTTGAGACTTTTTTTTTTCCAGAAAAACAAGCTGACATGCAGCCAAGGTGAGCGCTGATGTTAATCCCGCTACCTGCAAAACAAAACCTCACACAGATGGAGAGAGGGAAGGAGAGAAGGGGGGCAAGAAAAAAAAGTTCCTTTCCAGACTTTTCACACAGGCATCAGCATGGGAGGAGGAAAGAAAATACTTTTATTAATTTGTTAGCCTTATCACAGGGTACAATGTTGATTTTCCATTTACATTGCATGCCTCCGGGTAATACACCAGTGCAATCTTAAAGGAGACACTTTTCCGTGTGATTAATTTTTTCCCCCCTCTGTGCAATATTATTTCTTTAAATCTAAATGATTTCAGAGGTTTTTTTTTTTTTGCTTGTAGCTGTACATCTCTTTTGGTATTTGCATATTACCATTTTGCTTCAATCAAGGGTGTTGATGGAATTACTGTACTGCCACCTGAATTGTATTAGTTCTGAAAACATCTCACCCGGCATTTGAATGTTATTAAGATAATACGCATCGCGCACACCTCTCTCCTTTTTCTGCCAAAACATGCCCGCAAAGTCCCCGCATGACATACCAAAAGCGAAAAAGACTGGGGGAGCCCTTCTGGTTTAAGTTTAGTTTAATATTTGAGATGATGCACTCTGAGAAAAACCTGCATAAGCCCCATGAAAAAACCCCAAAAAACACTCCTTGCTCCTTCTCGAGTCGTGTATAAAGTGAACAATCATGTCGAAAGTGCTGCTGTCACTGCCAGCTAGATGAGGATGCTGTCTCTGTTTCTGCCTCTTGTGCATCCACCTAGAGCTCAAACAGAGCGCACTTACATCCTCTCCACACCTTTCAGTCTGTTTGTTCTATTGTAGCGGGAGCGAGCCCCCTCAGCTTTAATAAAGCAATAATTTCACTTCAGAAAGTGGGGCTGGTGTGCCTCTCCTGTTTCTCTTTCTTCTTGCGACGAGTCTCATAAAAGACCCCCCTGATGTCCACAAACTGCTTGCTCTTTTCATTAGTCTTATAAATTACTCCTTTGTAGAAGCCAACATCTGCAGGAGCCCCGGACATGAAAAGAATTAGCACGCGGATCTCTAATAGACACTGCAGAGGCAGAGTGCCGCTTTTAAATTAGGATACAGTTTTATGATCTTATCTGATGCCTTCTGCTGATTCGCTGAGGAGTGAAGTGAGGCGTGAAGTGACTCGATGAGTCTACCATCACTTAAGATGATACTGAGAGATAAATATCGCCGTATCAAGGGGAGATTGTATGACTGGCGGTAAAAGCTCCTGCCAAGGCAATTGAAGACAGTGTGAAAGAAAGCGGGGAAATACATTTCTATACACACAGTGTGTACACATTCCATTACACAGCTGAATAAGAACTGTGTGTACAACTAAACGATTCTTCCTCTGTTGCTGGCAAATACAGCAGCGCCATTGCACCGCGGAAAATAGACCTACAGTGTTGTGTGATAATAAGGGTAAAGGGAGATTAAAGATAAACTTCATGGTCAATAAAACACAAAGATTAGGTAGATAAGATGAGATAGAATTGAGGTTTAATAGACTCAGAATAAGGGCATCTCACTTCCCCACTCCAACAGATAGTAACTAAATGGAGCATTTTCAAACTGATAGAGATACTGGAGGCCTTGCTGAATATGGAAAAATGAAATATTACACCCAGCCTGAGACATTAAAGGGGGTCCGATGGCTACTTCTTTTGGGACCGCGCAGATTGACCAAAGTTTGCTCGCATTCTCATGTGTTTAGTTTATTATACAGTATTCATTGCATGGAGAGACCTGAAATTATTTCAGAGACAGCAATGATAAGAATAATGACTTTCTAAACGACCAGCAGCACACTCCTAACTCATTTTCTGATAGTGGCGTTCCTGCTATATTTAGTTGTGTACTGTTTAAAATCCTGTCACATTCGCTGTGTGACCCGCGCTTGTTGGTGCATTTCTATAGGCTCTGCTGACGAACTGGGCCAGAGGAATGTCGGCTGCTTCGCCCTCTTATCGAGCCTCCTCTGGAGTTCAGATGGCCAATGACACCGCGGAGAAAGTGTCTGCGCTTCACTTTGCCGCAGAAAACAACACAGCCGGCTTTAAGTGGTGCGCTCATTACGGCTGATCTAAGCCTGCTAGAGATGCATGTTAACTTTATAGTAACAAGCGATCTTTACCCAACGACAAAATCATCTACCGGTTGACGTAATTAGCGAAGCAGCTTAATTTTAAAGAGTGATCAATCAGAAAATATCACCCCATTTTCTTCCTTTCTCTGTTTTATATCATTTTAAGTTGCACATTTAAGACAAAACATGTCATTTAAAGATATGAAGTCACAGGTTTGTTCCTCTGTAAATATTTGACACGTGGCGACGGGTTACAGGAAGGCTTCCTAACAGGTTGAGAACCACTCGACTCAACAGTTAATTAGTTTATCATTAAAAATGATCGTTAAAATAATTAGCAGCTGAAGCCCTGCGCTAATTATCTGTAACCTGAAGTGTGGCAGCCTTTCAGAGCACACTTTCAAGTTTGCAGACAAAAGGCTTGGATCGTGAGATAATCGTAGCACAAACGCTGCTATCTGCTCACTTTTAACAGGATCTTTCAGGAGGCTGCACTCTGTCTCAACTTCCTCTCAATCAGGGTCAGTGTCCAGGTATCCCAGCACCCTCCACATCCGCCCTGACACATGCGCACCCTCCAGCCTCGACTGTATCATCCGCATTCATCAAGACTCTTCTTCTGCCGAGAGAGACCGAAAGAAATCTCAGCTCTGTTCAAACAGTCATGCAGCAGGAGCAGCCAATGCTAATAGAGACATTGGTAGCTGAATGCAGGCTTGATCACAGTGGCTCTTTTGTTCATGGCGTGGCCTCTGTCTGATAGGGATCGGCCATGCGGAGTGGAGCTCCGAAGAGGGATATGGTAATGCCCCCACTGAGTCTATAAAATGGGGTGATACTCTGAGACCATATGATGGACAGAGGATTAATGAGTCACAGAGGAAGAGGGGAACAGAGGAGTATGGACTGAGGTGGTGGAATGAGCATATCTTTCAGGAAAATATACTCTGTACTCAAGTCTGTGCCTCAGTGGACTAAAACAGAAAATAGGAAAGAAAAAACACACACACATGTGCCAACCTTGTTCCAAAGCTCACACTCAAAAAAAAAGGAAGACGAAGAAAAAGAGGAGCTCTGAAGAAATATGTGTGTATGTGCAAAACTGTATGAGTGACTGCTAATTTCATGGCATGCTTTTTCAAGCATCCGCAATGTGGGGAGCTTGTGGCCGGGCTGTGATAGCGATACCTCACATTATCAGCAGGCTCCACAGTGTGATGTGTGGATCACAAACCCAGCCTCCTCTATAGCTCCCTAATTAGAGGTGAGGTAATTGAATCTGACAGAACAAAGCGGCAGATCTCTATAAGCATGGAAATCATTTTTGCTCCCACCTATACAGTTTTTCATCCAAACGGTCCATTGAAAATGTGTCCAAGCTGGCCTGGGGATAAAACGTAGCACCTGAGACTAAACATGAATGCATAATGCAGCCCTAAAATCCAACAGGGCCACACAGCTCAACCTCTGCCAGCTCTGCTCCTCCTCGTGACTGGCCCTTTGTGCCAAAACTGATACTGGGCCTTCCTCACTTCCGGGTGAACACGCACACACACATGCAAACTTTTGCGTGGGAGGAAATACAGGAATACACTTTGCCAAGCAGGTTTAGATTCCTGTGATCCTAACCCTCCACAGCTGGAGAAAAAGGAAACGACAACCGTGTGCGAAAACATAAAAACACGACTGTGTCTCATCTTGGAGGATAGGTCGGGAAGGTTGAGAGAGAGAAACGAGAAAGAGAAGGAGGAGGAGGTAGTGGAGAGAGGCAAAGGGAGACTGGGGGCCATCCTCTCTCCTCAGCTCTAATGACCTTTGGGAAGCAGAGGGCTCCCTCAGCCTTGGAGGAGACTTAGTGTATATGTTACAGGGCTCAAGCCACTAATTTAATCCTTGATCACTGTAATGAAATAGATACCATTTACGCAGCTCTTAATAGCTTCATATGCTACAGGAACCCTCAAAGGAATTTTTCATTTCAAGCATCTTTTTTTTTTGTACTGCATAAATGTTACAAAAAAAAAAGCGCTTCCTTTTTTTTCCTCCAAGTTGTACACTCTGTGATCAAACTAAATGTGGAGCTAATGCTGTAACACAAGTCAAAAAGTAAATTAGCATTTGCATATTGTCTGTGAATGGCTGCTTGTGTGTAAATGCGTGTGTGTGTGTGTGTGCTGGGAGGAGCGTGGAACAGCTTCAGTGGAGACTGATGTGTTCTCAGAGCCGCAGTCTGTGACCAAGAATAAGCAATGCTATTGTTTAACTTGATTTTCCGGTCGCTAAGCAGTGTAATTCTCGTGATTAGAAATGGCTGCCTTCCTAAATTCGGGCACTTACAATCAACAGTCAACAAACTGCTCGAAAACGCAGCACCCAAAAAAACAACAACAACAACAACAAAAAAAAGGATATTGTGTGGTGAAAAGGGGAGGGAGGGAGGCTGGGTTTGTTCTAAAGTGGGGGTGGAGGGGGGTGAATGTATTCACATCCTCGTATGACACACGCACAGAGGAAGAGCACACACACTCGTTTGCGAGGCTGCAGCAAAAGATGACAAGGCATCTAAATGTGATCTGATGACATCATGTGTTTAGATGGCCCGCCGAGTTTACATTACTGTACATTTAAGCTTCGTGCAGCAACACTAAGGCACAGCCGCTGGCTAGGAAAGTATCTCCGTCCACAGATTTCTCATGACATCCTGTGAAATCCACATATAAAAAATCTAATAAATAATAATAACAATAAAAGAGAAGGGGTGTGTGTGTATTTTTTTTTCTCAAATACTGTTAACATAATTCCAGTCGAGTATCTTATTCCAATCAGACACAGCTTTGGATCCACGGCATGTTTGCGGAGTTTCTAAGTTCTGTGTTGTTGCGCCCAGTGTTTCTGTCTGGACCGTTGAAGAGGAATAACACGCTCTTACTTCTTTATCCAATGAATTTGAATTGGAATGGCATGAAAACATGCTGGCATTTGACTATGCCATTAAAATGCTGGAGGCACCTCTGAGCGTGCCCGAGGGCTTCAGCAGATGCCAGCCAGTTTCTCTGTGGAGTTAGCTGGGTCCTGCTACACTCTACTGACTTTACTTGCCTCTCTAGAGCTTACAGAGGGACGCGCACATGTCCAAGTGGACACTGGTACAACGTTTGGTCCATAAAAGTCACTGAGCTTGTCTTCCAAGTAATATGGGCTTAGTTAATGCCTCTTTTTGCAGGGTAACATTTGCTTTGTAGGTGCAACGAAGGGATTAAAATGCTGTTAAAGTGGCCAGTGTGCTGGATTTAAGTCCTTCCTGTTACACACTTGCTTCCCTCTCTGGCTGAGTGATTTATTAGTGTCATTCTGTTACTTATAAGGAAATAAAAGTTAACCATGTGCCTGTACACTGCATGTGACAGCTGAAACAAAGCAGGTAAAATATGTGTGGTCTTAATTACTGGTTTATAAGCGAGCTTTTCACTAGAACGTTCACTTTTAATGAAGCCATTGAGTGAGGCTCCTCCAGGGAGCTATCATGGTTAAGTGGGGGCATCCATCTTCAGCCATTGGCTCGTCTGCAGACGAGTGGAGGCTCTGTCTACAGCACGCTCACCTCATATTGGCTCACTTTATCTCCACTAAGTAAAGTCTGTTGGAAGGTGCTAACAGTGGCGAGAAAAAGACTTTTGTCGAGCAGCTCTGATGAGACTCGGGGAGTTTTCATTCTGCAGAGGCACCGGGCACTTGACTGTCTGTTAAGTGCTTAATAAGATGCCTTCGTCTGACGTGGAAAGCATCATATTCATCACATTCAGTGGCCTGCAAGCCCGTTGGGGCTAAAATACTGTAGCGATATTTTAAAATGCTAAAACTGCCTCCGCAACAATTAGCTTTCAGTCGAGCATCGTTTCAAAGAATTTAATGGGGCGCCTTCAGAAAAAGAAAAATGATTACCGTATCAAAAAAGTGTAGATAAAACAATATTTTCTCATCAAGGAATTTCTATGAAATGGATATATCTAAGATGTCAATTTCATTCCAGTGCTATGAAGCATGGGGGGGGAGGGGGGGGGGTTCTTTTGCAATAAATTCTTCATTAATTCAATTCTAATTTGCCTCTGGTTCCTATTTCTACTATTGATAGTTCCACTTCTTAATACCTCGGATAAGGGGGGTAGAAAATCATTCCAATAACTCAGTGGAGGCTGTGAGCAGCAGATAGGATCTAAATATTACCAATGCCAAAAGAAGTGTGAAGTCTGATGAACATTTCAAAAGAACAATTCTTTATGGATCAGCTAAATCTTTTCCACTTTTTAATTAAAAGTAAAGAAAATAGAAGTTAATTATCCTGTAAAGATTAGCTGGTGGGCATCTTTCTGTAAATTAGTTCTAATTAAAAGGAAATTGTCAAATGACATTCAAAGCACTGTCCTTTAAAACACAGACCGAGATGGGCTTTTTCTCCCCCTCCTCCTCCTCCCCTTCCTCCCCCACTCTGCCTCCCTCCTAATTCTTGATCTGGCCATGTGAAGCTTCTTGCTGGAAGATTAGGATTCTGCCAGTGCTTCAGACAGCACACACACACACACACACAAAGGCACACACACACACATACTTTGTGCTCCCTGGATAGCAGGCCTCTAGCACACTGTGAAATACTACTGCATCAATGAGGAGCTAGGTTGCTGGAGATAAATACTCCTCATTGATAAATGATTGCACTGATTAGCTTCCTTGGAAACAGGCGTAAACTCTTACACTGTATCGGGCTGATATTGGGTTCTAGTAAATTATCAGGCGCTAGCCACCGTCCAGCCCAGTGTAAAAATGGCCAATTTACAGATTTATAGTGATGCAAAAGTTTCCCATATTACCATCAGAGGGATCAAGACATGAACAGCCTCATATATCCAATAGAAGACCAGAAAATTGTGAGAAAAAAGCCTCGACAAAAGGTTTCCCATGTACAAAGTGCAATCCAAAACATGTTTATTTACTATAATATAAAGTCTCCAAATCTTCCAACTGTAAAAATATTGAATGTTTTCATTTTTCAAAACAGTTACATTCCTTCTCTGATCTAGATCACCAGCATCACTATCAGAGCCCCATCTTCCATGTTTCTTCTCTGCCACCGACATAAAAGTGCGCAAACATGTGCACAGAAACGCCACTTAACCAAACCTCCGCTATCATCGCTTCACAAATAAATGATAAATCAATCTCCTGGGGTACATATGTGTGTATGTGCGCGTGTACTGTAGCTTTCATCTGATTTCATGTGGATTTCATCATTCATTGTCTGGGCTCGGCTGTTGCTCCTCATGCGCTCGCTGCATTGTATCAAACCGGGGGGGGGGGGATTCCAGCATACAGTCCGACAGCAAAGAGGGAGGAAAACAGCGCTGAAGCCCCTCCATCTGCTCCGGCTAATGATGATGCTCTCCTTGGCCTGGAGCAGAACTGTGTGAGGGAGATTTACACCCATAATACCCCCGAGGGCTCTGGAGCCGCCACCGCACTCCAAAACACCGTCACTCCATCACTTTCTATATGATAGCTGGCAGAGCAGGTAACAATGGACCAGCAACAATGTCTTTTTGTATTACTGACAAGTGCCTTATTTGGTTGACACAACCTGCCTCTGTGTCTGCGAAGTGGCACTGAGCACACAGGAAAATGGATGACAGCTACACCATTGAGACATTGTGCACTTGCAACAATCACACCACACTATGTTTCTTACAAAAAAAGAAGAACGTAGCAGCGTGTGTGATATGAGGCAGGCAAGACCAGCGCTGACTGAGGGAGCGGTGGCTGTCTTTACGAAACTCTAATTGGAGAGATGGCAGTAAGGGAAATCAGGCATCACAGTGAGGTAAACTGAACAGAGCTGCCTTTTTCCATTTACTCTATTATAAAGGTTTATAAGTTGTAATTGGCCTTCAATTTGGGAGCTTCAGACCCACTATAAACCCCTGTGTGGGCCTAGCCCTGACATCTATCTCCTAAAACAAGTGAGTTAAATGGTGAGAGGCAGAAAGAACGACTACGTGCGAGGGAGAAGTGGAGCGCTGCACTCCTCAGGGATTGTGTTCACACACAGTAAATGGAAGTGGCACAGCTCTGACCTTTGAGCCGCAGCGTACGAGCAAAGTGAAGGCGCTGTCAAAATATTGCTTCAGAAATGACAATCCACCTCGCCAGTCCCGAGCCTTGACATGGCAGGCAAGTGGAGAGGCGTAACCTGCTGATCCCAACATTACAAATGAGGGGATTATCATGACAACAAACCGCAGCTCGACACACTGCATACCCTAAAGATATTCTAGCGTTGCCCCTTATTATCAGCAAAGTCCCACACAGATAGCCAGAGATGACACTCGGGGCAGGCACCCAAAAAAATCATCACGTGTCAGGATCCCCCCCCCCTCCCATAAATAAAATTTCAAATCGGGCTTTTGCAAAATGACTTCCTCCCATCAGCATCGGCTTGGCTGCCTCGATATTAAACTTAGACTTTCCTAACTTTGGAATTTGGCAGGAGAGCAAGTTCTTTGCATCTTCATTTACACCCGTGTAATACTCGAGTCCACGGAGAATAACTCAATCGTAAAGAATAGCAAAATATCACAAGCAAATTACGAGTGCTCTGAGAGGAAGCTTGGGAGGAACAAAGACAGGCAGCCATAATTATATCTTGGCGTGTATAGCATGTCAATGGGCCACCTTTCGTTCTGGAGGCCATTCCCCTGGGCCCCTCAGGCATCAAAATGATGTCCAAATTATTTTGTGCTCTATTGCAGGATCGCGTGATTATCATATTTACTGCGGGTGCATTATGACAACATCGATGTTTACACCTGTCTCCGTGAGAAGGCAAGGTTTACACTCTGTAATTTAGCAAATGTACAGTATGCATATGAGCTTGTTGGCAGGGATTTAAATTAGGTCAGAAATGGAATACATCAATAGCAACCCATATGTGCATCTTTCTCTTTCTTTTCCCCCCCTCGTCCCTCCCCTCCCCAGCCTTCTTTGCTCAGAAGCTTGGCGATGAAGCAGCTTGACGACTGCAGAAGTGTGATATGTGCAAATCACATTTGCAGATGAGCTTGAAACTCCCTTTTAATATTCAGATATCAGACATTCTGCACTGAGAAGCCCGCTAAGACGCGATTCGGGGGAGAAAAGCGAGATCCGCGTCATTAAGGGAATCGTTAGAGGCTCGGTTTACGTTTTACATATTTCACAAAAATGTACAACCAAGTAAAAACATCACCGGTTATCTGCGATAACAATGCAAATTTTTGTCAGAGAGCACATGAAGATTCTGTCAAAATCCAAAGTCGCTCAGGTCTTTCTTTTCTTTTTTTCTCCCCCCCCCCACCCTTCCTCTCTGGCTTAACACCCCTCAGCTTATTGGCGCTTTGATTTCTTTCATATTTTTTTTCCCCGAGAAGTCACACAGACTGGTGGAGTCAAAGACGGTGAAAGGTATGTTTGCCACGAGGCACGGGAACACGTGTCCCCACAGCCTGCCAATAGCTCATCAAACACACAGGCCCGTGGATGGATGCGAGCCCGGCTGGCGTTTAGGACGTCTGAACAGCATCAGCTCTGCCATACAAACCAACCGCCGACTCCTGTTTGCTCGCTTCAGTCAAACCCACTGGAGAGCAGCCTCGTTCCCTGACCGCTCCCTCCACGCAATCGCACGGCGGCGACAACGCCACAGCAAGGCTGCGTTTCTTCTCTCCTACCTGCTCCTTTGTGGCATACTGTAGTGCCCTCGATGGCAATTTCGCTACTTTGCACATCCTCAACTTTTTCCCAACCGGATGACAGAACGTAGCCCCTGCAATTCCACCCCCTCCCCACCCTCTTACCTCCTTCATTTCCCCATGTCTTTAGCCCTGCGCCAAATTTGTCTCTGTGCCATTTTAATTACAGCCAAGGCAATCTTTATGGTGGTATTCTGCAAGAACACCAATCTGCAAAAAAGGTGATAAGTAGAACCGCCACCCAGCTTTGGTATCAGTAATAAACAGACACTTAATTGAATAATTTGACCTAAGAGGCTGATCCTGGGAAATAGCATGTTGGAAAAATTATTTTGAATATTGAAGACAAGTTCAGTGTTTTGCATGACGCCTGCAGTGGGGAGGTTGGGGGGGGGGGCACAGTGGTTTTGGCCGGATGCCCGCACAACTCACCAATGTGGGACATGGTAAGTCTTTGCGGAACAGATAAGTGAGCCTTTGGTATCCTGGAAGCACTCAGATGTGTGTGTGTTTTGGAAATAGCGGTGTTGGTGTTGGTGGGGGTGACACGTGTACACACGAGCCCCGCGTGCAGGCGTGTGCGTGCATGTGTCCGATATGTATGAGACGGTTTTGGGGTAGGGGGAGGAGGTGGGGGTGAGGAGTGTGAAGTGTGCCCACTCGAGGTCTGTCTCTAGCTAGCAGCCACATGGGCACATCCTCTGTGCCCCCACCCCCCAACCCATACCTTCCCCACACACACACACACACGCGCGCACACACACACACACACACACACACACACAAAAACACACACAGAGCAGCTTTCCGCAGAGCCTTAGAGACAATGACTCGCGGCACCTTCCTGTTTAAGGATAGCTGTCAGAGGATGATGGCTCCGATTCAACACTGCAGCAGGTTTGCACTGAGCTCCCTGATAAAACGAAAAAAGCAAAAGCCTCCACTCTCCTCTCTCTCTTGCTCTCTTTCTGTCTCTCCCCCCTCTCCATCCATGTGTGTCTCTCTCTCTCTCCATCACTCTCCCTCTCCCTCCACAGTTCAGCACTGATTTGACTGCTAGCATAATTTTGCAGAGGAGACTATTTGCAGATGCAGCAGAGTTATCAATCCGAACAGACACACAATCCGGGTCCAATGTCACTTCTCCTCATTATGTTAATGGTTAATACATGCAAATGAAAACATTCCGGCAATTTGATTTCTTTGAAGATAGTTTGCATATTGTCTTAGCCATAATGATGGTACACTTTCTCCCCAGCTTCGATTTATGCAAGGCTAGTTAGTTCATTTTTATCAGCTCTGAGTTCATTTCTAGGGCTACTGGAATGTGTTTTCCCCTTCCCCTCACTATTTAACTAATTAGGATTCAGGTACCATAAGCAGATTTTTCACGCTATTGGTGTTTTTCTTAATTAAGAAACAAATGAATTCTCCCCAGCAAAATAGATGGAACAACGGGATAGGGTGCCAGGGGCCAGATGCGGCGCTTCTTAATTAGAAGTCACTCCATTGTCTGAGGTTTTTTAATGAAGCCCCAATCTAAATGGATATCAAAAAAGCTTCTAGTGGAGAGAAAAAAAACACACACACACACACACCGGCCATTTAAAATAATAAGGAAATAAAGATAATGAAAGACAAAAGATATGTACTGGCAGCCCCGGCTCACACCTCCAGTTCAGTGCATGCAGTGCTCTCGTCACCTCTGGATGAGCCCTATTAAAACGGCTCGATCCCTCGTCGGCCTCTGCCTGCCTCGCAGCCATGTCTAATGTTCTGCCAAGCCAACAGTGAAACAGTCTCGTTTCAACTTCTCATCAAAGGTGGAAGTTTCATTACCCCGTGGATGGTTATCAACTAACTATTTCTGAAAACTGTTGCAGCTGTCAACTTCCTGTCTTGGCTTGAAAAGCAGCGGCAGCCAGTGGAATCCATGTTTATCACATCAGTGTCATTCATGATAGGCTGATGCTCGGCGCAGGCAGGGCCCACGCAACATTTCCAATTAGCTGGAACAAATTGTCACCTGAACACAACGTGTAGGGCGGAAATGGTGGCACACAATTAGATTTGAGCACCTAAGATTTAAAAGCAGTGCAGGTGGAACAAAGGGAAAAAGTTTCTATTTTCAAGTTAATCCCCAGCAGGATGGGTTTTCTTTAATTTCTTGCGATGCCCCATCGTTTCTCTAAGCTTCGGTGATACCGCTGCACTGGTGACTGAAGGCGATAACATCGGGCTGTTTTTGACTGAAATAAACCCCGTAGCATGCCCATATGTGCTGCCAACCCCATCAGTTCTTCTTCAGACGGCATGGCTTAGGAGCTCCCAGAGGATGGGCCAGTGCCCACTGATATGGTCCCAGCAACCGTCTTGTCCGGGCCAAGTATCCGCGCGCCCAGGGGCTGTGCCATCAATGCCATGACTTGTGCCAGACTGGATCCCACCCAGCAATCCATTTCAAAGGCTTTTTTTTTATGGATCAGGTATGCAGTGTGATTTTCCTTTCCCTTTGTAATGCGCCGTGTCAAAGGCGAGCTAGGCTGACTTTAAAGTCATATACTAGTTTTTTTTCCGCCTTTCATTTGGGAAGGAGACATAATTGATTTCTGACTTTCCAAATGTCAAGTTGGAAGAGATTAGAAGAAAAAAAAGAGCAAAGTCCGAAAATCAATCTGCAATATGGTCACGTTGATTTGGAAGGTATTTGCGGTTTAGTGCTTTTATTTACAGTAGAACTTTAAATCAGTGGCGAGCAAACGCTTGGAAATCGAGATCATCTAAATAATTCCCAGGGGAATTCGACATTCACGAAGGCAAACCTTATTGAGAAGTAAATGAAAACGTCATCGCTTCATCGTGCAGAATACAATTTACTGATTGATTTCTCCGGGTTTACTGGGCTGAAAACAGATTATTTCTTTAAAGAAGCAACTTTTCTAATAAAGAAAAGTCACTTTAAAAAAACCCACCTCTGTTTATCCACAAATTACCATAATCCTCTGGATGCTCACTCGTGTGCTCTCTCTCATTTAGAGCATTACTTGTTTATTTATATCTGTGAAAGAGATTAGAGGGGAAGATTACTTAGCACAGACAAACGGAAAAGCGATCAAAGACCGCAGGATAATGTAAGTCTTTCAGTGATTGCTCAGCTCTTTTCAAATCTACCGCTGGTGTATTAGAACAATGCGAGTGGCTGCGCTCCATACAGTGTGACAACAATAATACGAAATCCTCGGGGAGTGAACTGCATGTAAACACCGCTGATCGGCACACAGCACACTGGCACAAAGTGTCCTCTAATGCAGCAAAAATGAGCTTTGATCCTGACGAGGACACAGCAAAGGAGCAATCAGTTCAGGCAGATGACATCACTTGTTAGACATAAATGTGCTTTGAGTATCTGCACAAAGCAAAGTGTTTCACACCCCACTCTCTTCCTTCATTTTTTTTAGAAGCTCAACTAGGCAACATCAGACCTGAGTAAACAAGCAACATTATGTCCTTCTGATTAGCCCAAGAAAAAAGTGGACACGAATATGACACTCTCTCATCCAGATGATTTATGAAGTATGCTATGACAGCTGAATAGACCTTTTTTTTTTGCTTGTTTGTCTGTGCCTCACACATTTAGAGGAGCCACTGGTCCAAGCCAATTATCAATGGCAAGGCAGAAGGAACCCCGTCACTCAGACACATGTGAAAAATGAAGGTGGGAGGACGCAGAAAAATCGACAACATCTGGATCTTAAAAAAAGCAAACATGCATATAACCACAGCTAACAGCATCAGGCTAGTTCTCACACACACACAAAACTTTGCATGTGGGTATTTATTTGCAGCTGCAAATGAAGGGATGGATCTCAGGACCAGTTGGCTAATTATTTATCCTGCTAGTTTTATGGCTCTCATTAATTTCCCTCCTCTCTCTCTTTACCTTCCATTGAAAGTCTGAAGTCAACCTGCATCTGGTGCTGATAACGCCGGGGGTCTCAGCAGCCTCGCAGGCTCCCCCCTCTAACCCACCCACACGCACCTCCACTGGAGAGAAGGAGCGGCTTTCATACACGCAACCGCTGGATAATGCCATTAGAAATAGCACTCTGTGCTTCAAATCCACAAAGGATGTAATTTCTCAAGCAGGAAAACAGTATGTACAGTGTACTGGAAATGAACTGCTCCTCTAAATTCTGCGGCTTAATGGCAGAGCATAGAGGGAGCTTGATTAAGGGGAAGCACAGGAGAAGAAGCATAGATTGAGCACCAGATGCTGGTGCTTCCATAGTGATTGACTATTAACAGCTGTCAATAAACGATTGGTCAGATGTTTTATTTGTTACATGTTCTTCCTCCTTCATCAAATTGGAAAAAGGAGGACCCTGAACTGGATAAGCAGAAGACAGTGGATGCATGGATGGATGCTGTGCCCAGGGTAAAAAAAAAAGACAAGGGGGGGAAGACTTCTTAACACAAACGTGTTTGCATTCCTGGCGCTGTCTGGACTTTCCTCTTTTCTCTATCTGTCAAACCCTCTGCTCAGTCTCTCTAACTTTCTTTTCTTTGGTGGTTGAGAGTTATGACAGAGATTGGCCCGTTCTGGTTTCTTTGGTGAGATCACACCCCAGCAGGTCTGAGCTGAGGCTATCTGCCACTCCCTAATAGGCCAGTCTGGCTTCCCTGCACCATCCAACTCCCTCCCCCCCTTTTACTGCCCGTCTCCTCCTCCTCCTCCTCCCCCTGCTCCGCCACCATCACCTGTAGCTGTCCATCACATTCTCCCCCAGCACAACAATGAGCCCTTCATATGCAAGGACCTCATCATCAATCCACCAGCGAACCAAACGCCCAATTTGAGCCATTTCTTCCAAGAAGTGAACTGATAGAGACTCCATACTGGTCACACTTTCAAAAGCAACAGAGAGACACAGTGGGCGAGAATTGCTGAAAAGCAAATATTGTCGACTTTCTGCTGACTTCAAACGGCAGTCAGATGGCAGAGACTACCTAGGCAGTAAAGAAGTTGCATTACACACAACACAAGAGAAAGGGCCTAAAGAACTCTTGGTGATTCCTTTCATGTTTGTCTTTACAGGCAACCCAGAGCATTCATTTCTCTTCTTCTGTGCGAAGAAAAGTAAACACGGCCCTCTCTGCGGGCTCATGAAATTGAACAGTTCTGAGCGTTAACGGCCGGCCCTTTCTTTCTTCTGTTTTAGAATTAGATGTGTTAGCTCCACCGCAGCTTTTGGCATATTCTATATGTTGTTTTTTTTTCCTTAAAAAGCTTCAAATATAAATTTGCATTTCATTCATGATACATATTTCATGCTAAATCTGTCACCATTCATGTTCCCTTCCAGTAAACTCTGTTTGAAGTTTTCAAACTGAACTTTTCTCAGACAGTTCAAGAGACACATGCAGGTCAGCAAATCAATGCACCAGCACGCACACACGCACATGCAAACACAACACACACTAAATTTAATGGGAGAGAAAACTTAACCCAGTTAAGTTCTGTTTGAGTCTCCACAATGCCCCGGTGATGCTCTCTTGCACTGTTATTGGACTATCAGTGCTCAAGGGTCACGGGCCTGGGCAGTCAAGATAAAAGAGACCCTGATGAAATGAACCGTGTGGGAGCAACGAGGGCTGCTCTCTGCTGATGGAAGAAACCCAGTCACTCTGAGAGGTGAGACTGTAGCAGTGTGGTATTGACCCAAGTGACCTGGCTCACTGCTTGAACTCCAGCACACTTCGCAGCAAGACAATGGGCTTCTCCTGATGTTGGCGGCTGGCAGCCAAAGCTAATAATTATTGTAACAGCAGCTCTCTACAAACACAAATAAAGTCACTTCTTTGCATTGAAATGACTAAATTTAACCAGTTACATGATTAAATAAAAATTCTGAAAATTTGTACCAAAGCAAACATCTCCTGTGGTGGAACACAGCTAACCTTTACTCAGACTGCAGTGGCTATTATTAGCATGCCAGCCTTCCTCTCTATAGCATCACACTTAAACCTCCAGTTACTTGATAAGCGCAGCGACACACTGTTAAAGAAACTGTGCCATCCCAATATGTTTGTGCTGATGAACACAACGTCCAGCTCACGTGGTACTGCTCAGGGTGATATAAGACCACAGTGTAATGATTTTTAAAATCCCCACTTTCTGTTCGAGTTTGACTTCTAATAGCAGCTTTATTATTCCTGATTGCATTTCAATGCAAGACTGTAAACACTGTATCTTCCTCCATTGTGAAATTAAACATATTTTGAAGTTACTTTCTAAGGATGTCTAAAAAAAAAATCTGCAAAATTAGACCCATTTTCATTTGACAAGGAAGGTTTCTGCAGTTATGTTGTCTAAAGCTGTTTCACCACCGGTGTGTAAACAATGTAGGGCCTAATAGGAGGGGGAAAAGAGGATAATCAACTTATAGCTGAATCCAGTTTGTTTATGCTGTAAAGTCAAAATACACACAGGCAGTTCTGATGAAGTGATGTTTTCTGGTCTTGTCAGACAGCCATCCCTCCCTGAGTCTGGTTCTGTGGGATGTTTATTCTTGTTAAAACGGAGTTTTTCCTTCCCACTGTCATCAAGTGCTTCCTCATAAGGGGCTGTCTATATGCTGGGGTTTTCTCTGTATTACTATAGGGGCTTTACATTACAATATGAAGCGACTGCTGTTATGATTTTGTGCTATATATATAAAATTGAGTTAAATTGAACTGAACAGAAAAGTTTCTGAAAACTACCTTTATAATGGATTTGTGTAAAATGTGAATTCTTCTTCCACCTTGTCAGCAGACAACATGTGAGCAAATCTCTGCACCAGTGCAGCACCTACCCACCATAGCTTTCTACATTCCTTGAAATATTCAGGCAAAGTTGGAAACTGACAAAAATAAGGAGAGTTTTCAATATTCCTCCACATATGATTGAGCCGATGACACAAATCGTTATTTACCACTTTCACATCAGAGACATGCACTGTATCGCTATCATTGAGCTGGTCAATATACATCACTTCGCCCCAAAGGATTACACCTCTTATCTGAAATGATATTCAATAAAGTGTAACTGCAAGAAATACCGAGTGGAGTGTTCTTGCTTGGATCTGGCTTATGCTGTGAAAAAAAATAACACTTTATTGGAATTAAGATCCAAGTCAAGATTACCTGAAGAAACAGCAGTTAGATTTCTGTTCCAGTGCCACGTCCTACACTTTATTCTCAGCTGCCTGGGGACTAGACCACAGTGTACCATTCCCCACGAGCCATGGGGGTGTAATAGAATGCCTTTATGAAATATATAGCGACGCCCCAGCACCTTCAGATCATAGCATGGGCTAAAGCATTTGGTGAGACTAGCTGGAGAGTCTGTGAGTGTGTGAGGCAGAGAGAGGGGGTAAACTAGGTGTTGTTGGCGCCTGACTAATACAGTCTTCCAAAAAAAAACCCTGCAGCCCAAAAAGCCAGTGAGGCGACGGCAAAACTTTCCCTGTAAAAACTCTAATATCATCAAGGTGCACAGAATGATACCACTCACTAATTTGTGAAGCCTAATTAGCTGCTGCAACTTCCCTCCTACTGCTGTGCCATCCATTTAGGGCTTCTAGCAAAGCGGCCATCAATAACTACAGTGAGATGAAGTTAACTCCAGTATGTTCGACTTGGGCTGGAACAGTAGGAGGAAGGTTTCTTCTCTTACATACTCATCTTTTTATAGCTTACATACAGCAGCTGTCATTAGATTTTCCTTGTACTTGCTGTATATAAAGAGGCTTTTAAAGTCGAATTTACTGCAATAACTCCTGTCATTGTGCAGTCTCTTTTCATTTTTAGTGTTTTGTTTTTCTCTGACATGAAAACCCACAGACACAGACACACAAGCGTGCGCACACAACCCTCACCCCCACATGGCCAAGCCCCAGCTCTGCACTGTATAGCTTTTCTTTTGAATTTGATAAAGGCTTCATCGAGTGTGGTTAGAGCACTTGGGCTGAGGATCTGATGACAATTGTGGGGGTCTGTCACACAAAAAGCACACACACTGTAAGTACATTCTAATTAGCTGATGTATGCAGGACCTCATCCACATTGGAGGGGTATCAAAAAGCAATCAACGCCCCATCCCTGATGAGCTCAGAGAAACACAGAGATCCACATTGTCTATGGAAAGATGATGCGTGGCTGGACCTCCGCTCGGCTTTCCAAAACCACCATAATGCCATGCAATCATAAGACATTATGCACAGATCTGAACCCCAAAGTCACAGGATAGAGGAAAAAAATGAGTAAAGGGAATATTGAGTTCATAATTCAAAAGCCTGATTATGATGGGCGCTCTTGTGAAAAGCTGGTGCTGAGAGCCAGAAGTGGGAGAATTGGCCTGTGAGTGCCACAAAATGTGGTTATAAATGCAGAGGAGAAGCATGTTTAAAAAACTGTCATGATCAAGAGCAATACAGCACCAGATAGCAGAGAAATCAGCAGAGTTAAGATGACAACTAGTTGCCATGGAAAACTGAAAAATAAAAATAAAAATTAAGTCAGCAGCAGAGAGTATGGGGACAATTCTGAAAGTGATTCTTCTCAGTGGAGGGAAATCAAATAGAAATACAATATCAGCCACAGCAGAACTGTACCTTATCAGCATGAAAATGGTGAAAAAAAATGGAATATCCTAAACATATGATCTAGGATTCTGTCAGCCATTCATAATCTAATTTGACCCCAGGCCGTGCGGCCAATTCGTTTCAGTAAAGACCATAGGTGTTTTAGCTGCAGGCTCCAACGGAGAGAGGCATGTGTGTCGCACAAAGACCATCGGTTAGCGACGTACCGAAAGGGACTCTGTATCACCATCTTATCTTCAAAGGACTGGGCAGGGGCTCAGGGGAGCTGTGCCACCACCTCGCCTCCACACAGACACACACAGAGGGGGGATTTGGACCTGCAAGCAGGAACCAGAGATCTCTCGGCCGGCACCCAGGCCTGGACCCTCCTCCAACTCGCCCGCGGAGAACAGGCAGGGTTCCTGCACACGCGGCACGACATCAGTGAGCTGATCCCCCCCAGCACCACCACCACCAGCCTCCTCCTCCTACTTATCCCCACCAAACCCACCCGCCCACCCGCAAAACCCCCTCCGCCGACTGCCTGCCCATTTGCTTCCTGGCCTCAGCTTGACGGAGGGGATGGGATCTGAACTCAACTTAGACACAGAGTTTCCACATTTCACAGATGGCTGGGAGAGGCTTTGCATGGAGGTGAGGAAACAGAGAGGGAGAAAAGAGAGAGTGAGAGAGAGAGAGAGTCTCGGCGGCGAAGCGGGGCCGATTTCACACCGCGGTAGAGTGCGCTAAAGCAGGCCGCCGTTAATCCACTCACTGAAGGGAAGGCCTGGAGCTATTCCGCCGCCCGACCGCCATCTCCCTCCACAAAGCCATAAATGGTGCATTATACAACTGGGCTTCAGAGACACTGCTGATATGCTGATAGGTGGCAGACAAAGACCAAAGCAACCACAGGAGCGGAGCCACATGCAGGACTGAGGGGCCTTAGTGCCGGAGCAGAACAGCACACACGTATTCCGCCATGGTCTCTCAAACACTGTACCTGCTGAGGTGTGCACGGTTAAGAGCGCTATATCTGTACTGCAGATCAGAGTTAGTTCAACCTCTGGATTCAGGCCTCGAGACAGAGACGGACATGCACTAACACTCCTCCCTCTTCTTCTGCTCTCCATCAAAATAGCCCCCCATCCCACCCCTTCTTTATCCCTACTGTGAATTCATATCTGTAAAGTTACCAAATGTCTTGAAGATGAGCCTTTGAGCTTATGAAAGGCAATCATTCGGAATGAAAAGAGACAGGAAATATATAAACATGGGGGAATTTAAATAAATCGCCACAAAGAAGAATCACGGAGAGGGCAGCGAATTATGTAACGATAAGACAGCCACCAGCCTAAGCCACAAAATGAGATGTTTTACATGAAACGAACAGCGGTCTAGATTAGAGAGCCATCCTGTTTAGACATGAAGCCAATTGGGTTGATATCACATGTAGAGAAAATTTGAAAGATAAGTGGGAACTATGAGAATTGTTATAATCCAACTGTAACAAAAAGCTGAAGTATATTGGCTTTTCGCCCCAGAAGCACTGCACGATAAACATCTGCGATGAAAGAAGTTCATTACTTGTGCGCTGTGAAATGTAACATGCTGTATTATGAGTCTATGCCAACCTACAGCAAGGCAGCCTCTAAATGAAGCCTCAGCCATTTAATGGACATCATTAGGTGAAAACATATAAGAGATAATTATGGTAATTACAAATCCCTTTTATTCACCCTGAGTCTTTGACAAGAAGGTTGTCATATCAACCACTTCAAACAAACAAAGAGTTGTTGTCTCTTCCCCTAAATGATGTCCGGTTCCATTTGGATGGGAATTGTCTTCGGATTATCCTTTTTTTATTGTTTGGTTAGTGGCTCTGAATGGGCCCCGCGTTTCTTTCAGTGAAAACTTGATTAAAACAAGTGATTCACAATAGTAGAATTTGACTTGCATTTGCATAGCCACTTCATTACAAGTGAGACCTTGATCTTGAAAGCAGACCCACACAAAGCTAATGGACATGTCTGTTATGACTATTAGAGAAGGGCCCTCGCAGGAACTGAGGCCTCCTATTAAATATCACAGACATCACCGAGGGCTCCCAACTCCCGCCTTATTAAATTTCAGCTCGGTAACAATGGCTAAAAGGAAGAAGATGACAAACACTGGCGATATTACGGCCTATTCTGGGTTTGTCTTGGTTAAATCTGATCCAAGTGTTACTGTTCTTTTGCCGCAAAGGGGTCAACTCCAGAGCAACCCGAGTGATATGTGATCTAAACAGCAAGAGCGGATGAAATATTGGATGGAACATCTTTAGAGAGTGTCTGAGAATGAGGTTGGGGTAGGGGGTTGGTTTGGGAGGGGGGTAGTGAAAGACTTGGGTGTTTATTTACAATATGCATCCAATCATCCTTTGTCACCGTTCCATGTTCGCCTTTTTTCCCCCCGAAACCACAAAGAAGAACACTCGCCGGCGATTCCATTTTTGGCCTCTTTGCTATACAAACTGGTAATATGGTGCCACCTTATCAGATCCCGCTTACAATAACAGATTCACTTCGAGTCAAAGCTGTTGTTTAACTTATTCAATCCCATGGAAAAATTCAGTTCAAACAAGTCAGGAGACATGTGCCAGTCCACAGCAGTTGATGATGTCAACGGGTCTCTGCTAGTACCAGATTCCTCCAGCACTTTCAATCATTCCTTGTGAGATTACTGGCAATAGGATATTACTGTACAAACTACGACCATGTGTCCTGCTGCCACAAAGCTTAGCAACATATTACAGTTTGTCAAAGCAAGCTATTGCAAGGGAGAGATAGATACAGAGAGGAGGAGAGAAGCCATTGACCTTTGTGTCCTTCATATTTGCCTAGCTTCCCCTCAACCCCAATCTTAAGAGTGAAATCATCTGATCCCAAAACTAACTGTCAACTGGCTTGTGATGGTGGCAAAGCCAGCAGACATCAATCAATCAGATTTTCTCCTCGTCTATCACAGGAGGATTTTTTTTCCCCTTCCCTGTTTTGCTGGAGCTTATCATCTGACCCAGTTGTTATCCTGTTTCTGAAGCTTAAAAAAAAACTTGATTATGGTCAAATGTATGTCTCAGAGATTCACAGACACATCCCAGAAGCAAGGAGGGAAAAAAAAAATATTATCGCCACAGAAATGAACACAGGATGTAATGATTGTAGCTTTTCAAAATGAGCCTCTTAATTCGACACTCATGCTGGAAATAAGGAGTTTGAGGCAGTTATCTTTGGTTTTCAGGGATGCGTGATTGTGTGAACCCGAGATAAAAATCCAATCTGATATCATAAGACAAAAAAGGCATTTGAGTTGGCTACAGCACTTGCTCAGTGTCAACAGTTTTTAGTAATTACTAGATAAGCGCTCTCTGAAATACACAGAAAAAGAAAATTGGCTGATTGTGAAATAATAGCAGCTGCATTTCTCTCTGGGTGTTTACTCTGTCACTTTCACAAAGCCCGCTTTGGAGATAATAAGAGACGCGCATTTTGCGGCGTGGCGTCCCTTCCGTCACTGGCCGGTGTCGCGCGGCCTCGCTCTTAAAACTGATTTTACAGTAAAACGCGATCGATCGTCATCAACCTGCTCCAGCCGCAGCGTATCGCCCCGTCCTGCCCGCTTCTGCTGCGGCGCTCCCCGCTAATCACACGCCGGCAGATGCGGCCCTCTGATCACATGATGTGTAAGCTGCGCTGTCAACAGCTTTAACCAGCTTTGCGATGGTGCAAATCAAAACACAGCCTCTTTAAAGTATTAACATGTTTTGAAGTTTGCTTTATATTTTCAGCATATTTGACACAAATTGTTTATCTATTTACAAAGCTTTGTCATTAGCGATTTTCCACCGAACCCTTAAGATGCTGCGCGTCTTGTGCCGTCCGTCTGGGGGAAAATGCTGATGTACAAATTGAACTGAAAAGCTTGTTACTTAATCCCCTGTTGCCACCTATCCCTTAACTATACAGCCTGGTGCATTTCAACCTGATGCAAAGTTCTGCATCGCACTAACCCCCCTCCTTCGCTTCTTTTCCCAACACATCCCCGGTAATTCCTGCCAAGCTAGAGATTTAGACTGAACAGCTATTAGGGTGTCACTTTCTGGTGTGCCAGCTACTATCCTTCTCTGGAAATGGTGTTCACCAAATCATCCCCTTTCATTATGCGCTCTCTTTTCTCTTTGTTTAATTCTTTTTACCCCCTTTTTGTTTTAATTAAATCACCATTCATTTATGTTTTATTTCCTGAAAGAATTTTTTTGTTACATAATGGCAAGTCAAACTCACAGCTTTGGCTAATAATTTTACTGTATATTGCTGACGACATGCTGTGACAATGCCTGCTGCAAAAAAAGAGTGAGTCACATTTCCAAGCGCACTCTCTTTCCCTTCCCTCATCCAAGATTCAGTCAAAAACCCAGCTATCAATTTTGACATATTCCATGAAAATGTTTTGATTCGCTGTAGCTAATTAAATTGAAACAAACAAAAAGAATCTTAATAGACACATAAAAGTTATTTATGTGCCCGGAATTGAAGACTGACAGGTTTCCACCCTTGGACTTTATTTCTCGCATGTGGCAAGAAGGCAAGTTCCTGCTGCTGTGGCAGAGTTGCTTCTCTTCCAGCTCTGGAGATGTCAAAGCATCACATGAATGTGACGAACCCAATATCCATATCAATGGTACATCAAAACCTCGGCACGGCGCAAAAATAACTGCGATACCTCAGAAGCAACCTCGGAAATCCCCTTAATTGAGCAGTATCTTCATTCCTGATCCATGTGCATCTCCAAGGTGAAAAGGGACCGTGCAAGTTAAATGAAAGAAGAATTCATGATGTGTGGCGGCCTCTCTTACTCACCCTGGCTATTTCCCCTCTTGGCTGGGGCCAAATGGAGAATGTTAAATGAGGCAATTGTGTCCTGGAGGCAAAAAAAGAGGAAGAAAAAAAAAAAAAGAAGCAAGAAGCAGACAGTGCCCCTGCTCTCTGCTCCAACCCTGAGGAGCATTTTGCAGCATGATGAGGTACATCCAAGCACCCAAGCTGTCGCTACCTAAATAGCTCAAGCCAGACCTAACTTCCTATACAAACAAGGCCACTCAAGTCTCCGCAGTCTGTATGTACACTGCAAATGTCTAACCAGGCTCGTACTTCACTGCAGGTTGAAAATAATGTTAAGGTCCTTACTGGAAAAATATGAACCAAGATATAATATTGCAGATTTCAGGTAAGACCCTCAGACAAGCTCAAGCTGACTCGGTTACTCGTTACTATCCACATTACATCCAAAACACATGTTACAATGTGTCCTATAATGTAGGCAACATTAAAGCATCACATGCTTAAAAAAAGGAAAAGAAAGTTCCACCCTCCCCGTCCGACAGATAGTAAACACATTCTTACACAAGGATCCATGAGTAAAACATAAAGTATGGAACAACCATGTAGAACAATTCCTGAAAATATTGCTTCTTCAAAGATTATAATACTTCTTCCTCTACTGGTTATGGCCTAATCTACATAACTTGTAAATCTCAGTCTTTCCAGTGGAAACAGAAGAAAATGGCAGTCACAAAAAGTACACATTTACATCCTCATAAGTCCTGTTTTGGCTGCACCAACAATCTAAAATCAAAAATTATTCACATGACAGAGAAAGTCTGAAACTATTCACATTTGAGAATATTTTGAGAACGTTCATATTTTATCTGAACAAATGCTCTTAAGACTAAATCAGTCATCAACACCGCTTCACTAATACAGCTTTACATTATTGCAATATAATGAGCCTCACATACAGCAATTTCCCCAAAACACACTGTATGCTGAGGCCTGTAGAAACACCAGGATGTGGAGTGAGATCTGTTAGCATTCTGCGGTCGTGGCTGCAGGAAACTGATCTCCGCTGCAGTCCCACACTGTCAGCTATACAGACATACTCCACGGTGACACCTCTGATAATCAAAGCTTTGTCTGGGTCTTAAAAGGACGTACTTGAACAACAGCGAGACCAGAGGCCCTCTTTGCTGTAATGGCCTTTGGACATCAATATTTAAATCTTACATCTCTGTTGTGATTAGAATGCTGCCTTTCTCTTGTTGTTGTTGGGTTTTTTTCACCACCCTCTCTCCTGAAACAAAAAGGCGGCGGTGAAAAGGGAAAAAAACGAAGAAGCTTAAATCGATGATCTTTGAGTCTAAACTAGATTCCTGAGCAGTTTGCCACTCTCAGCAGCAAGATAAGATAAACTCTCTTTGACCTAAGAGATGAAGTTGCCATGACGATCAGGGAGTCCACTTTCTCTATTGATATTTTGCTGATGTAACAACAAATGGAACTAGATCCTGCTCTTGATAATGGTGATTAATTAATACCAATATTGATCCCTACAAGGTAGAGACAAGGCTATTAACTTAAAGCAGGCTGAAAGTCAATTGTTACCCGAGGGCTCAGTGGGCATCATTGATATAAAATCTAAATAACCGGAGAGCAACACGGTTAAGGAGTGAAATGTGAAATTAAAAGAAAAAAAGGAAATCCAAGAACGGCAGGAGCGTTAGTGCAACGTGGTTCCGATTTGGACATTTCTAAAATTAACGTCTCGCTCACATCAGGGACCGTCAGTGTGCCTGGATAAAAACACAATGGTGACAGTTTGAACCAGCGCTTATTGGAATAATAGCAGTGGAATTCAGGAAAGAGGAAGATAAAGAGGAAACTGTGTGAGGAAGTGACCTCCACCTTCGCAGCAACCCTGCCCACATTTCACACTGCTGTCCAGGCACCACGGGCTACAGCCACAGAGACGGCAGGATTAGGCACCGGCAGTCCATCGGCTGCCAACCCCGGCTCATCCGACACATCACAGGGCAATGCTTTCAACATAAAGGAAGCTGCTACACGTTCCTCTCCCTGTAGCCGTAGCATAAGCAGCAACAGCAGTGCTGTGAGCACAAAGACTTTCTCGAGCTACAAGAAGCAATTTTACTTTAGAGACAATGAGTGCGGGGAGAGAGAAAAAAAAGCATTAAAAGGAGATGACATTCATCTGCATTGTTGTTTTGTGTCAAAAGTGAGGAGGCAATTGGGGATCCTTCAGCTAAGACGAGGCAACGGCGCAAGCTGTTATTGGCAGGGAACAGATGTTTGAGGGAAAGTTGGCATTCAACAACCATTCTTCTTCTGACAGAAATCAACAAGAGAAACACGAGAGACACGCCGTGATTGTCACCCAATGAAAGGGAGACCCTTAAATATACAGGGAGGCTGGCATGCAAACATTTTTTGATTTTTACACCCCCAAAACATCTGACTGCTAGAGCTGCCAGCATTTGCGGGCCAAGGGTGAAAATGCAGCGTATACTACAACTTCCACAGCTTTCCATATACAAGAAAGCAAAGCTGAGCTCAGTTGTGGGAAATATGGATGAGGAGTCTGTACTAGTGCGAGAGAGACAGAAAAAAAAGCAACCCAAATACATCAAGCTAACAGCTCCAATCCTTCTGCTAGAGCGCGTAACCACATGCTCGTCAAGCATACTGTACATGCACCGATGTATACACAAGCAAACATACACACATACGCATAAATCCAGATACAGGATGTTGGCAGACAATTCAGTAAACACTCCCCTTATCCCTTACTAGTGTAATCTGCCTCTGATAAATGCCCCTCAAAGATAGAAATGTCACCTGATATGATAAACAGCATGCTGACGTTACATAAAGTGGCCTTATGCTAAGGAGTTGGAGAGATTAACTGTAGAGCAGAGATGGGAAAAAATGCTTTCTGTGATAAAAAGCAGACTGCTAGCTCTAGCAGAGAACCTGTGGTTCAGTTTCAAGCCGACTAGCTGAGAAAAGCAGGCGTTATGTTAAGAGTACTCCAAAAAGCTCTGTGCACAGTGTGTTGGATTTGCAGTAAGTTAAAGGTCAGGAACAATTGCAACCAAATTGCACACAAGCGGGTAAATGAAATATGTTTCGTCTCACAGCTCAGAAAAATGACAAATACGCTATATCAGTAAGACAATGCATGGAAGAAAATAGGCCAGGAGAGCAATATGTAGCACTGCATCACTAATCCCTATTCCAACTTTATCCATGAGGAATTATGGGTAAAAAGAAAAACAAAAGAGGAAAAAAGAAAAATATATTACAACCATTATTGCAGAGTGCAGCTTTATGGGTGTAAGATTACTATCGCATGAGTAGATTAAGCATCATGACAGTATAACATAGTGGTAAGCTCTGGGGACTTGTGCACTTGCCACTCAGGTGCTATACAAGCTTACAGTAATCACTACAGTACGGTGCTTCATTCTGGTCGTGTGCTGAGCAAAAGAGCACAGAGGGAAGGCAACATGAATTCTCAGACGGTCCATACAGAGGAAGACAGCAGTAAAAAGGGAGAACACTAAGTCAGTTTAATAAGCGCATTTGACATTAGATGTCCACGCGTGGCCTCAGAGGGTGCTTCAATATGTTCCCATAAACAGTGGTTGGAGGCACGCTCCCTACATCATCCAGATTCCTCTTTAACGCCGTGAAACTTTGGGGGGCAATTTTACAGAAAAATTACTCTGAGGGGGCCTGGTTTCAATTCAGCCTCTTCATATCTTTCCTTCCTATTAAGCATCAAAATGTTTCTCCTCTCACTACGAATAGAGGTATGGACACCACCGGCAGCCGGGGAGAGCTGAGGGTGGGGGGAGTGGGGGGGGGGGGGGGGGGGGGGGGGGTGAGGGTTGGGGGATGTTGGAGAGGAGGAGGAGGAAGACATAGAGGGAAAAGGAGGGAGGGAGAAGAGAGGACAGAGGAAGAAGCTTGGTGGAATTCACACATCATATTACAGCAGCTAATCGCAATCCGCAGAGCATCAGCGATATTTTCATCATTCCTGTCATATTCTCCTGACCCGCCTCAGAACGACTAACAATCCGGGCAATTTATTGGCATATTGGCACGGGGTGATAAGGCTAAAAACAACAGCAGCTAGCAGCTGGCCCCAGGAGATGAGCTGATAACATTGATATGTGCTCCCACACAAAACACCTTCACCACTATCTCCTCTTTCTATCAAACTATTATTACAATAAAAGTATAGAGGCCTTTTTTTCCCTCTTTCTTGGAAAGCCAACAAGGGGAGGGGGATACAGAAAGAGGAATATATATATATATATATATAAATCAGATGTAACATTTCAGAGAAAAAAAACAAGAGGAGAAAATACATAATTTATCACTGTATTATCGGGATATCCAGGCAGCCTAATCAAGGAGCACTGAGTGACTATTTTTTGCCTTATCATCCAAAGTGGTGGAAACGGAGAAGGAATTATCAGCCAGCTGCAGATTGCTGGGCTGGAATTTTAATGGTAATAATCGGGTTTCTGATGGTATATCTTCTCTGCTTATCTTTCCCATTATCTGGCCTTATCTCCCCAGTCATCGGAGCAAATTAATGGTGCTCTTTCAGCATCGCCTTTTTATCACCGCTCAGAGAGCACCCAAGGGGAAAGAATAAGCAAAATATTAAAATACTGCATAAATCACAATTTTAGATAACAGTCCAATGTATGCAGGAAGGGGGTGGGTGGGTAGGTGGTGTGTGTGTGTGTGTGTGTGTGTGTGTGTGTGTGTGTGTGTGTGTGTGTGTGTGTGTGTGTGGAGGGGGGGTACTGCGCCCAACAACCTTTTTGTCCTTTAGAATGACTGTCTGTGCTGACTTTCCGTGCAGTGCCTCCTCGGCCTTTTTTTTTTTCCCAGAGTTCCCGCGGTGGGAGAGAGGATCTAGGCTCCTCGTGACCTTTTCTGCTTTCAAACCAAAAGCTTGATTATACGCCTGCACTCTGGCTCCATATTAACAAGATCTTACACATGACATACTAATTCGCCCAAAAAAAAGAAAAGAAAAAAAAAGGCCAGGTCACAGTGACGAAAGCGGAACACACTTGGCGTTTGGGCTTCCTTCGCTCGACAACAAAAAAACATTCGGATGCCACGATGGGATTGGTCCAAAAACTGAGTGGGCCAGTCACGTCACACGCTGTCGTGCCTCTTTGTTGATTTGAAATGGTTCTGGTTAATTTTTTTATGTTAATTTTTTATTTTGTGGCGCATGCCGACAAAAACACAACCACCACCACTGCGATGTTGAAGACAGTTTGAAAATGTAAATGATGTCACTGCAAAATGCTTATTTTCCATGGAAAGTTAATGATATAGCGAAGCTGATGTATTCTGAACATTAAAGAGGAGAAACTAGGTCCATACGTCAAAACAATTAAAAGAACACACTTTAAAGTACAAACTGAAATATTTAACACGTTAAACTGGTCAATTTTTCATTAACTGATGTGACGTAAGTGTTCAGGAATTAAATGAACAATCCAGAATTAGAGTTGCTTATAAATCCCAGATCCCTTTGTCTATTTTTTTAATATATGTTTTAATTTATTTTTGCATTTAACCCAAAAATATTTAAAAGGTCAACAGAAAACAAGACGACACAAAATCTCTTCTGTTGCTGAATCTGTGTTGTACAAATGTCAGAAAACGCTCGTGTATACCAACAGGCACATGCCCTCATGAATTCATGCATATGAGCTCTGTCTTCTCTGTCTTTCACACACACACACACAAACACACACACTTACATATGGGCACACAACCATTGTTTCTTATAGTCTAACCGTCGACAAAACAGTATCCTACTTCCATGTTACAAACTACAGCATGTAGTCTGCTGCCATTTCAACAGCAGCATACACTGGAGAAATTGAACACACACACACACACACACACACACTACTGTATTTCACAGGTGAACATGTGTTTAAGTCCATGTACCCGCCTATGTGTGTGTGTGTGTGTGTGTGTGTGTGTGTGTGTGTGTGTGTGTGTGTGTGTGTGTGTGTGTGTGTGTGTGTATAAATGGATGATTTCAGGCGCTTTAAAATCATCTAAGAAATTCAGAAAATATATGACAGAAAACTCTTAATTAAAAATATCTTAAATAGCTAAAATTACACATTGTAAATACGACACACTTTTCAAAATTCATGCAGGCCATGAAGTTCCACAGCGCTATTAAAATCCCCTCAGGTAAATGCAAACACAAATAAAAGCTGTACACAATTTCATCAAAAGCTGAAATGTGTGTAAAGCGCGCTGCACACTTTCCTCAGAGCAAAGAAAACAGTTCTGTTTAGTTAAAACTGAAAGTTGCTCTTTTGCAGCACTGCCACAATGCACACTTATCAATACTGCTGGCTGATATCTAAGTCTGACAATTTATTTACACACACCTGCAAATAAATGTGTGTGACAAGTGCACTTTTTTTTTTTTTAAATATGAAGAATGTATATGAATATGAAGTAAACTTTGTTATATATATATATATATATATATATATATATATATATATATATATATATATATATTAGTAATGCAATTCAAAAGCATTTTGGCCTTTTACACCAGTCTGGTGGTGCACCTTCATTCTTTCTGGCCTATAATTTTGAATTACTAAAGCTTAGGAGAGTCTCAACATTTAGCCAAAGTGATGCACACACATTTCTTGAGTAGGGGGCTGAATAACGGGATGCAATAACATCAAGCAGTTAACTCAATTTTTCTACAACTTTGCTTTGCAAGCGCTGAAACTTTTCGGCGAGAAGCAAACCGTTGGTTTGGGATTGGAAATCATCTCCTCTGAAAAAAACTAACAATAAAAAAAAAACACACACACACAGCGGAGGGAGACCGGAGCATATGGACCGTGACAAGGCAACACATGGGTGTCGATAGTTGAGCGCTGCTGAATCAGCTCCAGTGTGGTCACTATCACAGCGATATTCTGCGAAGTCTAATAAGCCCGGAGACGCGCCGTGGCGGCTGCAGCACACCGGAGAGAGGGAAGGAAATAAAAAGAAACTTACGTTTGATCTGCCTGGGGTTGCTCTGCTTCCTTCGGGACATGCCTGCTGTGCGGCTGGTCAGTGAATCCAGGTGTAGTGCTGACAGATCGATAGGTTTTGGTTCATCCAAGCAGCCGGTTTGGATTTTTTTTCTTTTTGTCTGATGGAAATTTAGAAAGAAAAAAAAGAAGAAGAAGAAGAAGAAGCAGAAGGGGGGCACCAGTACTTTTTACGCACAAGTCTATCGTTCCGTCTGTCTTTCCTTTATCTTTCTCGTCTCTCTGGCTCTGGCTTTCTCTCTCTCTCTCTCACACACACACACCCTCCCTCTCTCTCTCTCTCGCTCCCCTCTCTCTCTCTCTCTCTCTCTTTCTCAGCACCGTTCTCCGTGATGAGGCTGCGCTTCGCCGCGATCCGCACGGACTGACTGGGGAGGTGAAAGCGTGTTCGCGCTTTTGTTTGAAGATAAGGTTTGTTCCTCCCCGGGTACCGTAGCCGCGGCTTCGTGAACTTCACTTGATCCACAATTACTTTAACTTCCCCTTATTAATTAGCGTCACCGTTAATTAGCGCCCTGCTTTTTGTTTTGGTTTTTTAAGGGGGTAAATAAAAATCAGAGATGGAGACAAGCGGGGCTCCGGTCCCCTCCACAGTGTGGCTTTACAGGTTCAAATATAAGCAAAACACTAATCATTTGATTCAGACAAACACAATTTTTACCGCTTTATCTGAAGGAGGACATTTCTGTTACTTACCGCTTTACACCAGCTTTATTTAAGTGCCCTTTATCCTTTTTTTTTTTTTTTACATTTCTTTTGGTCATCTTAAAGACTGACACTCTAAAGATTATTTTTAGGGGAGAGCCATGCATTTATAATTTAATAATGAGCCTGAAACACACCAGGATTAACTCCGACTCAGTTTGGCCGCTTATTCTCCCATGATGCACTTGGATGCTCTGACCTTAATATGTTGACCTTTTGGCCAAGAGTTTAAAGAAGTTACATACAGTGCAGTTTTTGTTTGTTTGGGTTTTTAAACACACTTATATTTGTTATCAAAATTGCTAAACAACATATGAAGTGCTCGTGGTGAATTACTTAAAAAAATATAAGCAACTTTTTTCAATTATTTTTTTTCTTTTCTTTTTTTTATTGTAAATATATTCAAATGGACTCTGGAACAGAGCTCCCCCACTGATAAATAAACAGTTGATAAACTGTCAGTCAGAATGTGAGCGGCTTCTCATGCCTACAATTACTCTACCTGTTTGAGAGAAGAAGAAAATATATATATATATTTTCTGAATATTTAAAAAGAGCGAGACAGACAGAAAAGGGAAGAGCCTTGAAATCATTCCGATTTTGACTGCCATGTTCTGAATAGTTGCCCAAACTGGAAATCACTCTCTTCAATTAGCCAGTTGGACTGCCAAGGAAGACAAGCAAGTGGCCTGTGAAATTATCTTGTAACCCAATTCCACAACTTTGGAATGGAGTCTGAAACTACAGAATAATTTATGTGGCAGACGGGTCAGCGGTGGTTCACCTTGAGAAGAGCATCTGTCTTGCGAGCCTCTGTGATTTGTCTCTTCCTCCTTTGGTGGCTAAAGTTTTTTTTCTTTTCTTTAATTTACCCCCCTTCTTTCTGTCTTCCTTATATGTGGCGTTGGTCATGATCCAAACGCAGTGATGTCACGGGACAGTGCTAGTCACAAACAGGGAATCTTTATCCCAGCTTTGTAACACTGTACGCACTCCGATAGTCTCTCTTAAAATTCTCATCTTTTCAAAACAAAGACCGAGTGTTAAACAGATAAACAAGCAGCCATTATTTTTTATGTCAAACACGTTTAAAGACACACAATAAACTCACAAGTAAAATCCCACTGAAACATTTTACAAGATTAAAAATGAAGCAGTCGCCCCCCATCCACACACACACTCTCTCTCACACACACACTCTGTAAAATTACCATGTTAAACATCCATAAATAGCGTTTACAGGCCATATTAGGAACCCAGCACCAAAATCAATAATGATTTGTGGTAAGTGCAACAACACAGTGAGACAGGAGAGTCAAATTGCCAGCTGAAGATTAATTTAACGCTACTCCTAAATCCTCTGAGACTGGAGCTTGGTTCTTCTGTGCTGTTTCTGAGCCCCAGTGGCTTGTTTGAAGCAGACTTTGATTGACAGGTACAAATCTGCGAGAGGAAGAGAAAGCTTTTTTTTTTTTCCTCGCTGCTCAGACCAGATGGTTGTGATAATTAACATGATACTGTTTCCATCGCAAGGGAAATCACTGACACAAGGTTGGTCATATTAATAGGTTAAGGTATACTGTAGGCTGTGGAGATGCAGTGCAGTGCACTCACATAATCAGATTACGGGGGGAAAGGTTGATTTAATGTGCTAAATCATTTGATTAAAACTGCCAAGTCACATTTGGGGGATGCCATTCAGTGTCAGGGGCAGTGGAGGTGGGCTTTCTGGTGGTTTCATCATGTTCATTAAAAAAAAAAGGAAAAAGAATAATTACATTTTAGCATGTCTAGTACCTGCAAGCTTAAAAAATTGTTTTTAGGTAACAATTAAAAAAATGTTAGGTTAGCAGTGAGTGTTATTGGAAGTTATTGGCAGAACTGTCACAAGCCATCCCTGGCATTTTATTTTAAACCCAAGTAAATGTGTATCTACAAGCATGCTGCTGTTTCCCAAAAAAAGAAAAGAAAAAAATCACACTTCAAAGCCTTTAAAAAGTGAGAAGTTGAATAGTGATATATATATGGTTAATTACAAAAATACAACTATCTTGTCACCATAAAGGATCACCATAAGTAAAGTAGGTTTCTAATCTTCAAATGAAGAAACTCTGACATGAGTAAGTTCAGGGCTACCCCACTCAAAAAACAAGTGTGACCACCTTCCTGCAAAAGCAAACGTCCAAAAATGCATAAAGGTGACCCCTTACTGAACCTCCCACCCCTTTTAATTTTCATACACTCCCTAAACGCATGTGACTGCATCATAACACAGCTACAAAACAGCAGTTAAGTTTTAGGTGATATCAGAGTTCAGTAACATGACGAGGTGTTTGAAGTTGTTTAATAAATAATCATAAAATCAATGTTATCTGCGTATTGTGTTAATTTTATGACGGCCTTCAATGGAGTTATTGCCTCAATAACAGCTGCAGTCTTATACTGTTTAAGTGAGCTGCTCTAGTAACTGAGTAATATCACAGGGAGTCTGGCATGACAAATTACTAGGTTGATTTCTTTATGGGATCACACATGTCCGGTGGCAGTGGGAGTGACAGCCATCGTGCGGATAGGAACCTGCTCCTTAAAGAGCGAGCCTCAGCAGCTCAACTTGGACATCGGTGTTATGAGTTTGCTGCGGTGTCACCCTCTGGCTGTTGGGGATTGGTTTGTCTCGCGAGGAAGTGAGCTCTGTGTATGTGTATGTGTGTGCGGTTTTAGAATGATGTGGGATGGAGGGTTGGTTTGGCATGTACATAATAACTGTTTATATCCTTGATTTATAGATATGCTTTATAAGAGAGGCGGCAGGGAGAAGAATGAGCTGTTCAGGACCAAATGAAGGCAGTTTTCATATTGTTTTTGCACAATATTCCAGAACAGCTTTTCCTTGCTTTCCTTTTTCCTTAAAATGACCTGGCATGCAGCTCTGCAACGCTGACATCTACCCTCTAGACAACTTTAATGTGCCAGTATCACAGTATAAATCTAACAGCTGTTTTCTGTTGCACTTTCACTACAGTGTGAGTGCAGTAGTGAAGCACAGCATGAGCTGCAGGTGAAAGTGCATGTGGACGTACTGTGATACTGCCTCATTTCCAGTTCTTTTGGACACTTCTTTAGTAACTATGACCTTTTCATCATGTATTCCATCATTTTAGTGGATTTGTCAAAGCATGTGACGAATAAAAGTCAAAACGAACTTTGATTGTTTAGCAGTGTGTGGCTGGGTTAGCAAAAGCTCATCTCATCGCTTTGTCCTCTTTTCAAAGCAGCGGGATTCTCTAAAGCTTCTTGTTTATCACAGCGATACACACTGAAGTGATGTTTAAATGTTAGCCGGTGCATATAATAACTGTCTAGACAGTATCGTGCATCTGGTTTGCAGTTCAAGACCAGTGTTGTTGGATCATCGCAGCTAAGTGCTGGCAACCTCAAATCAGCTGTGTATTTGCTGACACTTCCCATTCCCCCCGCGACAGATGACTTCAATCACTCACTCGTGCTGTGAGACGGAGTCAGCCTGTTCTGAACGGGCGCTGCTCGAGCTGTGATACTGGGTTGTTGTTGTTGTTGTCTTTCCTGAGTAAGATGTTGGTGCTGATGCAGGTTTGTGGCTGAATGCTCCAGCTCTCCAACCACCCCCACCGCCACCACCAGCCCACCTCACCCCACCCCACATCTATCCAGCCAGCAGCTCCAGCAGCAGTGAGCAAACAGATGTCTGAGAGAGTGCCCACTCCGCTGGCCGAGCTGCCAAAACCACCCGCAGCCCTGGAGGCCTTTGCGCCAACACTTTCCAGGGAGGCTTCACTCTTCTTACCTCTATCCAGTGCCCCCCCTTCCCCCTTTATCATCTTTCGTTAACCGAGGGAGATATGCTGTAATGTACAGTGTGCTTTGAAACGGAGCAGCAAACAAATACAAAACAACAACGACAAAAAGACGGAAGCTTCAGAAAGAAAAAAAGAGTGAAAGAGGGGGAAAAAAACAGCAATCAAAATGCCACACAACCCTAAAGCATTTTTAGAGTACACCAAAACATGCAAGTCTAGAGAAGTGATGAAAATACTAAAGAGGGCGGGATGAACAAACTTTGCTCCTCCCATTGGGAGTGTGTAAATCTGTAAATAAAAGGGTTTTTTGTAAAAGAGGAGGAGGACAAGGAGAAGGAGGAGGGGAGAGAACCACAGGGCAGCATATTCTTCCTGCTAATCTCAGTGTCTTTTTTTATGTGGTCAAAAGCTGAGATCGTGACACCTCCAGGGGATAACCGGCAAGTCTTTTTATGGATTAAAATCATAAATATCCCTTCTTGTTTAAAGGAGGTTCACTTCTAAAAATATATAAATAATAATAATAGGGTTGCATTATTAAGAGAGTAGGAAAAGTGATCTGACATTAGAAGGAAAGCAGCCTGTGGAATGAATCAATGAGGGAATGAATGAATGAGACTCTCACATCAACCCAAAATGACCGTTAATAATCTCTTACGATATCCATGAGAAGTTATAGTGTCTCATTTTCTACTGCAAAATTGTATTTTTAAAATGATCTTCATAAATATATATTATCCAAATTAAACACGAGGGGAAACCGATTCAAGGTCACTGGAAATACGTTTAAGTCTGAAAGTTTGAATCAAATTTACTCTGAAGTAATATTTTTCAAATTTTTAGACACAAAAAGACTTAAAAATAAATTTTTAATAACAAACCTGTTATTCCAGCAAACTAGATCAAGTATTTTCTTCTTCTTGGCCAAATAAATAATAATAAATAAAGGCAAAAAATTTCCACAGTCACGTCTTGAGGAACTTCTTTTCTGGAGCCACATTCATAAACCTGTGACACACACACGTACTGTATGATACTGGAGAAATTAGAGAGAAAACTAATAAATCATGCCCAGGTTACACACATCTAAATTTAACAGCCGCTGTCATTTTTGATCATCTGTGTGCCAGAGCATTTCAGGACTTCCCTTTGAGTCGTTTCATGAAAAATGACCCTCTCTTAAATACCCACATCCCCGACTTTCCCCTCAGCTCACACATTTATTTCTTCTCTTGAATATTTTTAAATCCGTCGACCTCGGTGTCCAGAGGAAGCGCACCAGCTCTCAGCTGTGCAGCTGAAAAGTCTTCAGCTCCTAGATCAGACAGGGGCTGAAGACTTGTATTTTCATTTTCAGCTGAATCTAAAAAAAAGGCCATTCATGAGTGTGTGCTGATGTTTAAAAGTCCATCATAGTATTCTTTAATATTAGAGGAAACCAGGGGCGTAAACATCTTCCCTAGTGCTTGCATCAGTCAATATGTGCTCTACGTTATAGTTCACTGTAGTGATTTTGTCCATGCTTCAATACAGCATCGTTTGTAAGGCAGAGGTTTGTACACCAAAACGTCCAAATGACAAATCTCCTGCTTCACACGCGAGCCCCTCATGTGTTTTGACATCTTGTGATTTAGCGTTATTCATTTTTATGAGGTCAAGTAAATTATATTTGATGTGTGTAGTCGACCCCCTCCACCCCCTCCATATATGCACAAGTAACTGAAGACTCACAGCTGAACGCAGCACTATAATACAGTCTGTTGATGTATTTTATAAGTGTGTCTGCTGGTTTATTACATATGCAGAGGCATCAGTGCACAGCAAAACGGGGGGAAAAAAAAATGCATCAGTATATTCACAGAAAGGCAGGCCGTAGACAGCTCAGGAAATAAATCTACATCTGCCAGGCTCCATGCAAACAGCAGAGCCACCCTTAATGGTGAAACCATCGATGAAAAAACAGATAAAAATATTAAATATTCAGACATTCCTTTCAGGCAGTATCAAAAGCGTCCAGATGTGGGAAGCTGAAGTTGTTATCATGAAGCCAACGACAGGCATTGAAAGGAATTCCTCTGAATTTTCAACCATATAAAAGTATTTTATGGCATGCAAATAAATGGTAATTTTTTTTGACTATGGAGGGGGAAAAAACATGCCAATAAACCCTATCATTTGGGACTATAACTCCACAAACAGGAGACACTTTCAATTTGCTTTGCCTGTCTCCCCGCGTTAGATGCTTGCGATTGCCGCGAAATTAATCCATTTAACAATCTGTGGCTTAAATTTGAGGATTTCCAGTTTTTTTAGAATATCAATAAGTTCCAATTGAAGAGAGGATTCTTTTGCAATTCAGGCATGTGCGGGCGATAACGGCAGAGTTGGCATGAAGAGAGGCAAAGATGGATTAATTATGCAGAGAACATGGAAATTCTGCTTATCATCGCTTAGCAAAGGAGCCCAGCTCACATAATCAGAAAACGAGGATGAAGAAAAAAAAAAAAAACAATGCAATGGCACCTTCCAGCCCATCATCTTACAAGTTAGATTTTTCCTGTAATTAAAAAGTAACATACAATTAAATTCATATCTCATATACAGACTATGAGTGGGTGTATACGAGTATTAAATAATTGCATTGGGATATAAGTAGTGAAGTTAAAAAAAAGGGGAAGGAAAAAGAATATTTAAAAAAATCTTGTTTCACTGGGGGATGGCTCCCCTGGGTTGGATTGAACTACTTAGAAACTGCAAACTTAAATTATCTCTGGAAAGCAAACAAAGACAAAGGCTAAAGAGGGAAGACAGAAACTGCTGTGTATTTACTCACTTGTGTGGTTTTTTTTGAGACATGCTCTCGGTGCATTTTGCAAACAAGAATAATAATGTCTAAAGGCAGTTCTGGCAAATCCCCTCTGAGGATGCATGATATGGAAAGATATATGCTGCATTTTTGTTTCTCATTTCATGTCGTCTCCAGATTTCGCCATCGAGCGTTTCGGGATGTCGAGGAGCTGTGTTCAGCCTGCCAGCCTCTGTGAGAAGCAGCTAATGTGTGCTGAGCTTAGGCTCACATTTTCTCTTATTTCTTAAAGATTAAACTGTTAATGTTGTACGGTGGTTACAAACAGATGAGAGGCTTAAAACCTTCTTTTCTGGGACACCTCTGATTTTAAGGAAAGCATGAAGGTTAAAGGTTAATGGTGTAGCACATCAGGGTGGGCAGACTGGCAGCTGCTGTTGTCCCTCACATGACCGATCTTATCCGATCTAAGATTCCACCAGTGAGTGTTACATGCTCTTTTAGCTCGTTTCTCATGTTGCATTTGATATAAAAACGCATCTCATCTCATAAGATGGCATAAGAGCGCTGAAAATCCTACTTGACACATTCTTCAGACGTGCCTGCTTTATTTTCAGGTCAGTGCGATGCCAGAAGTTAGATCTCAGAAGTAAGTAAGTATATAAAACGATTCAGGCTCACGCCAGCCTTTGTTCAATAATTGTTCTGTCAAGGGCTTTTAGTAAAATCATAAACTCCAGCTCCTGCAGCATCTCGCCCCATCATGACTTTTTCGGCTGATCCCGAGAAGCCAATCCCTTGAAACTTCTCGAATCGGGCTTTTATTTTTCTTTATCCGAGATAGCTTTCCAGTTCACTTGCAGATTGCGGCAGCCTTTCAGATGGCACACCTGTTGCTTGAGCCTTGATTTCGCTTTTTGATCAGAGGGCCCTTTGACAAAAGCGGGAAAGAAGAGGCTGAAGAAGAGGGAGAGGCAAGAGAAAAGATCCTTATCGAATGCTCTCCACCGGACAATGAATTTTCCCCCACCATTCAAATGTATCTCCAGAATGCTTGAGTGATTCATTACAGCAGATTCTGTAGTGTGACAATGGACCTCAGAAATGAGTGATGCTATCTTTTTGCTGATTTCATTTCCCTGATCCTCCTTATCCCTCTGGCCTGTGTACCTCTATTAATTAGAAAGTAGGGATTTCCACTCATCAACTGATGGGTTTCATGCTCCGCTCTGTCACAAATCTCCTGTCCACGCTATCTCTCTCCTTCCAACCCATGGCTGCCTTGGAATGTACATACTCCAGCTCAGGCTTCAATCTCAGCAGCAAGTCAGGGTGGCTTTGGCGATTCATAAATATTTATAAACCGATTAAGAACGAATAATAAAGTTATAAGACAGTGGTTGGTTACCCTTGAACAGTACAACGGATGACTTCCTTAGAAGGGGAAATGTGATCAAACGTGCCGGAAACGGTTCTTTCTCGCTATCTTGAGTGCAGAAACCATGTGTTTGTTATTGTATTTCTCACTCGAGCGACCTCATAAAGCAATTAGCAATGTGAAATTTATAATGATTAGCTGCCCAGTGATCAGAATGCTTCTAAATATGCAAAGCGCAGCAGTATTGAGCAGTTAAAGCAAAGCAGAATTAAGATGACAGACAAGGACATTTTAACCCCTGTGCTTTGTTGACAGTGACCTCATTGTTTGTGGGATAATTACAATTGAAAAATTAGGGGTATGTTTCCTGCAAGATATAGGAACACACTGAACTGCACGGTAACGCTACAGTTTGCAACAAAAACAAAGGTCATGGAAGTGAGCATAAATCATTGTTGTTAAATCAGGTAGACTTTCTATATTTTACAGGCTCTGCTGGATCAAGCATGTGTTGCTTTTACTGTCCTACAACAAGTGCCTGAATTTAACTTTTTGACTCACTGGCCAAGGGGTCTTGTAGATGAAAAAGTTTACCAGCCATGCAAATATTTAACCAGCTAAACTGATGAGTAGGCTCTCTGTGGTGTGTACACTTTAATTTGAGTACATGAAATAAAACACAATTAAAGTCGAAGCTCAAAAATTTAAGCTAAATATTTTCAAAATTGTTTGAAGGCTAACTGATTTAAACCTGAATGCATGAATTCCTGATCTGAAAATTGTAAATGTGCAGAATAATAAAACATAAAATATAAAGGTTTCATACACATTAAATGTTTTTGATCATTTTAAATTAACTTATCCCTGCTCTTCATACTCCGCGGGTCTTAATCAAAGGACAAAAGCAGGTCGTGAATGACACCAAAATGCAGTAGAGACTTTAAGCATACATTTTTTTCACATAACTATTTCAGTACAAACATTTACCTGCCAGTGCATATCCTCACCTCGCCTTATTGGTTTTAACACTGTGTTGGTTATTATAACAGAGATGTGTGTCTCAGCGGTGGCTGTTATCTAGAATTATAGGAAACATACCCCAGTGTATGATACACATTCCATTTGAGCTTGTCAGTCTTAAATGGTTAATTGGGATTTTGAAAATGTGACAAATCTCATGACAGTGGTCATCTCTTATTATAAAACACCTGATAAAATAAAAGCAGCAGTCGCGAGAGAAGAAAAATAAAAAAGTTTGAACCTGAAAACTATAAAGGCTTTTTACCATCAAAGCGAAAGACACATTGCATAGCTCTCAAAGTACCTTTTGCTAAGGTTTTTAGGGACAGTCTGACTCTTGAAAGTGCCATTAATTATTAATGATACCCAGCACAGCTGAAATGGCCAATTTCCCTGTTGTCTCTATGACTAGGAGGGTGCTTGAGGGCGAAGACCTGCAATTAGCTGTTATATGTGGGTGGCCATTCTAGACAGCATCAAGTCTTGTTAGTAGCATGACTGCAGAGGAAAGGAGAATGAACCCCAAGACTAATTATCCTTTCCCTCTCCCTTAAATATGAAGACATTAAAGTTGATTAGTCTTTCTAATTAGGTTATGCTTTTTGATACCACTTGTGTTTTTTGCTTCTGGCTTTTAAGTATGATAATCTCTTTTTTTTTTTTTTTTTTTGCATACTTGCCTGTAAAGTTATTCTATTGTACTGGCATCATAAAAGTAGGTGCACATATGAGACATGTCTATTCTCTCTTGTCTTCCTACCAGTCTGTTTATCTAAGTAATAAACTATTTTGTTGGAAAGAAAAATCTGCTTTTTAGGTTTATTTCCGCATGCAAAGTGTATGCCACGTCTCTCTGGAACAAAGGAACAGTGGGTCGACTTGTACATGCATCGTGTACGCTGAGAAATGAAACCACAAGAACCACTTAAC
This sequence comes from Maylandia zebra, assembly GCF_041146795.1. Classification (NCBI taxonomy): domain Eukaryota; kingdom Metazoa; phylum Chordata; class Actinopteri; order Cichliformes; family Cichlidae; genus Maylandia; species Maylandia zebra. Next base: position 17,390,962 of record NC_135177.1, on the reverse strand, counting down.
CCAAGATGGTGCTTTCAAATAAGAGCTAAATCGGATATGCCAACTCCTCCCCGCCTTTTGCTACAGCACACAAGGACATGACTGGGCAGAAAAAGGAGAGTCCTCATCTGTAAGATTAGGTTTGGCAACTCTACGCCTCTCCTCTGGATGTCAGATCAGCAGAGTAAATTATATTGAGATCCTCTCAGAGATGACAGATGAAATCTGTCTCTTTGGGCTTGACGTGGAGCTGCAGGTGATACATGATATGTGATAAGGCGATGATGTCACGGCCGCAGGTGGCTCCCTCTTCCCTTCTCCCTCCCCCCGCCTCCTCCTCCTCCTCCTCCCCCCGCGTCCCTTCTACTTGTGTGTAAAATGGCAGCACTGTGAGCGGCTCACAGAGAACTTTTATCTCTCCCCATCTGTGTGGTCTCAGGCGCGATGATCTTGGACTCCAGCCATCTCAACCTTCATGCCATTTAAGAAGAAAAAAAAGACGGGGGTGGGGGGGCAACAGGAGGATGGGAATATATAGAGGGGGGAGGCTGTGTGATGCGGCTTTTGAGTTTCAGGGCAAGCAAGCAGCTGTCTGATATGTTTTTGTGTTGCATAAAGCCATACACTGTGTCTAATTTAAACTGAGTTTATGTGTCACTTTGCATTATACCATTCATTACTTTGCAATAATGTTTGGTATTCGGAATATTTTCTTTTGGTTGTAAGTGCATTTGTTTGGCACATTAGTTTGTCAAAATAAAATATATGACATAATGGGAATGAAAACAAAACTAAACCCATAACCTAAAGATTAGTTTGTGGCACATAATATGAAAAAGAGAAAAGTATTGCCCCCTTTTTTCTGACATATCAATACAACCTTTCCATATGACCACCAGTAATCCTTCCATTAGCTTTAGCTAACTATTTGAAATGTTTATTCAATTTATTTAGCCTACATCTAGTTAATTACCTTAAATGTTTACATTTGGCTATTTCAGCTGTTTAACTTGACTGCTGTTTCATGACGAGACAGATATAAGTTGGTTTCTGAAAACAGGCATTTATCACATTTTTTCTTTGCTGTATCCAGCGCCAGAAATATCACAACAGCAACATTTGCAAATTAAAATACTACAAAGGTACACCATATAGTTATCCAGGGAATGACAACAAATGAATTGAACAAACATGAAACATTTCTACAAACAGAAAATTCACTTTGTTGGCAACATAATAAAAGAGTCTCTAGTCTTTAAAGGTTCTTTTTTCAGCAGTGACTTTAGATATATACAAATATATTAGATAGATATAAATAACTCTAAATAGATATAAAAAAGCATGATGCCACATGGAGGACCAGCTGTCCATTTATGTGATAAGTGTCAGTCTGAGACTTACTGTATTTTTACTGTAACAAATAAATATAAGCCTACTATAAATCACATTTAACCCTGCATTACATAAATTCTGTACATGCAATATAAAGTTAAACTGCTGCCACCAGTTACTGAGAGCACTGACCTATAACTCTATTTTGTGATTTCCTCATTTATACAGAGTTGTTAAATTTCGATTTGGTAATGTCAAAGATTGCCGTGCATCTGAGAGATTTATTGGCCAGATATTTACAGACAGAAAAATCTAAATTTGAATGAAAAACAGTTTATTGATGTGAAAGCGTCACCTATGATTTACAGGTCTTGATGAACTACATAAACTGTAACATGATCTGCGCAGACAGTTGATGAAGTCTGAAGTCTGTAAGTGAATTCTCCTGTTTGTCAGTATCAAATAAAGCAATGGTGGTGTTAGGCCACGGCTAATGGACAAGACAGTATTAATGCAATGAATTAATTAAAATGCATGTGTCAGTCAGTAATTTAATAAAAAGGAAATTATTTAGAAAATTATAGAGCATTTAAGTATGATATTAATATCAGACATTAATAATGCAGTAATTGATTAAACTATTATATTGCGTAATATTGAAACTATGTTAACTAGTTAAACAGTTCAACAGCTCTAAACATGTATGTCAGAAGCTCCAAAGTTCGAGAAACAAAGCTTATGGGAGAAATGTTTTTCATGTTTTACATTATGTTGTTTCATTACATTTATAGTTCAGCTGTTCGTGTTGTCTTTTACTAAACTCCATGCTATATTAACAAAGCTGTGACACCAAGAGTGCAGTGGGCTGTGGCCATCTTGATGAAGAAGCCTTTGTCGGTTTAGACATGTGTCTTACCAGTGGTGCACTGTTCTAACTGTGCAGAGGAACATAAACATGAATGATTAAACCAAGCTGCAAAGACAAATTTTTAGCTGATCTATGTTAGTTCGATTGCGTTAATTAATTGAGATGTCCACATACCACCTAGCAACTCCCCCCCCACTCCAGATGTAAAAGTTTGATTCCCAAACTGGGTAACCCGTGCCCCCCCCACCAATAAATAAATAAATCAAACAATATAATTTGAAAAAAATAGTCAAGTTAAGTTCTTAATGGGTTCACTCAGAGCTAGAATACAAGGGAGGCTATTTTCTTGCCAAACCTTCCTGAACAAACAGGTATGCCTGTAGTTTTTTGATAGGGACATCTTCACACTGCAGACACTGAGTAGAGCTTCAAGGAGTTATCGTTTTGAAATGAGGAAAAGTAAATATATGTTGCTTGTCAATAATTAAGATTGCCTTGCCTTTTGTTTCTATGCAGCAACTATGTATGTTGTTGTCAATGTGCCATTTTGGACTCAGCTGCACTTCAGAGATATAGAGGCTGGGCATGCTGTCTTCCCTGTATTGTGATATTTGAGCTTGGCACTGTTCTTTCATGTTAATGGATAAACAGCGATTAACAGTATATCGACTCTCAGGTTCTGAATGCTTATACATAAAATGCCTTTAATATGGACTATAACATCAAATATTGTTTAAAGGTTACTCCATACAGTAATGCTAGAATTTAATTAAATTCTACGATTGTCTAAGCAATATGAGACAGGAGGGCAGCTCTAAAGCACAACATTCAGCTAAATAGCTTTGAACTACAGATAGTTTACATTAATTAAACTGGATTGAAAGTTGTTTAATCAATTTCAGAGCCCTAAACGGTAACAATCAGCCGCCTGCAGTTCATGTGTGTTTGTGTGCACGTGCACGTGTGACGAGTGTGCACGTGACAGAGTGTGGTCAAAAAGAGATGAAAACGAAAGCATTTGTCTGTTTGCAATGCTACCAGTGGTGCAGGCGTATAGGGTCTCACTAATTAACCTCGACGTTGATAATGTGCTTAATTACTTTATATTGTGATTTAGTTCCTTCCTAGAGGTTATTCTCTCTTTCAGATTGCAGAAATAATCTTACATGCCTCAAAGGTGTTGAGTGGAGAATGCAATGCCCCAGTGAAACGCCGGTGCGAGCCGGCATCTGCGGATAGACTTTGTGATTACCACCACATTGACATCAATGGAAAGCGTTTGACACCTGGCCCAGAGAGAGGGCAGCATCAGGGCTGCAAGAACTTTGATTAAATGGAAAAAAAAAAAAAAAAAGATGACAAGCATAGTCGAGGGGGGAAAACTTGATGTAATTTTGTCTGATCACCACACTGGCCCTGTGTCCTATCAGGCAGAGGACCTCTCATCACCTTTAAATTTCTCTGGGCTCATGAAAAGACCAGACACAGGTTTGATAAAAAATGAAAGAAAAAAAAACTATGGCAACACAAAATGGGGTGAAATGAGACTCTGATCCTCTGCCTTTTGATATCTGGTGGAGTCACTATGCAACAATTTACTTAGTAGTACAATTTTAAGTCCTTTGAATTTGGATTCATGCAGACCTGCAGAGAAGAAGGAGGTGAGAGAAGGGATACAGTACGCTGAACTACAGTGTACCAAACTAAAAGTGAAAAATAAAAAGCAAGTATGCAATTTTATATTTTACATCCACTTTCCATAAAGGCTTTACACCTTCCAAAAGGAAACTATTGCCAATAAGGACAAATACAAATTGCAGTAGTGTCGTATTATGATGACAGTGGAGCGGCACTAAATGTAAAGAAAACACGAGTTCATTTCAGTGTGGTTTAATTACGGGAGAGGACATTAAAAATTATCACAGTACTGAAACTGAGGAAAATCTGCTGAATACACCTTCCCTTCGTAATGACATGGGATTGTTCGTAGATAACAGCGCACACCTGCATCTCCTCCTCCCTCCGTGTGCACACACGCACACATTCACACACTGACATATACACACCCGCTCACCTCCCCCTTTTTGTTTGTTTTGTTTTGGGCAGTGAGGATAACACCTGCCTCTTCCCAGTTAATGGTCTTTTTAATTCATGGCTCAAACCCATTTAAAGGCAAACCCTTTCACAATTTGCTTAATTTCTGATGTCATTTCCACCCTATAATTACTGTTCTCTCCCTCATATTTATCAGTCAGTGTACCTGCAATGAAAATATAAGACCTTGACACCACTTTTGCAGAATCAAAATACTATTTAATTTGATGTCTTTGGCCGTCAAACAACATTGTTCGAGGGACGTAATTAGGACAAATTTATCTTCTTTTTTTTTATTTTGGGGATATTGCCAAGACATGTGGGACCTTTATGATAAGAAGGGGGAAGAAAACGTTTGAACACCGCTGCCCAGTATCTCGTGGTTATTGTGAATGGCTTTCTGTAAAATTAATGGTGTGTGTTGGGTGGGGGGTGGTGGGGTGGGGGACTGCAGTGTGGCCATGGTAAAACAGGATGCAGATGTGGTTACAGGGCATCCAGGTAAGGAAGCAGTCATTTCCTAAACACACTGCGGATACAGACCCTGCGCACACATTCACACACACATGCACGGTGTAAATGCAAGAGACAAAATAGGAATTTGGATCATTGTCGTTGTTCCCTCTTTTGTCATTTTTGTATTTTGACCCACTTCACTCTTCCCTCAACACGTAGAATTTATTTTTTTGTAAGGGTTTTTTGGAATATGAGCTCTGTTTGCTTGATGCCTAATGTCACTCTTTTACTGAATCAGAGGGAAAAAAGAGCAACATGAAATGTCCTGTATTGCATGTAACACAATTATTAATCAAGCCTTGACAAAAAGAATTATTATATCCACGACCGTAATGTGAAACCTCTTTACATGCTCCTAACACTTGCACTTGTTTACTTCCCGTGGACTTCGATTGGACTGCACTGATCTATATGCACATGAGGAGGAATATGTGCAAGACAACTGCTCCCAGCAGAGTGAAAAATTACTCTAGGGGGACAAACAGATTTTTGTGAGGTTGTTCTGCTTCTGTGTACAGCCAGATTTCCTGTACACAACCTGCTATATGTTATGTTGTCAAGACTGATATTTTTTTTTCTGCCGCAAAGGAAAATTAATTGCGAAGAGGGCCGAGAATTTGTTTTCATATCGGCTTGGTAGAGCTGAGTGCCAGGATGGAGGAGGACAGCTGTGGGGGAAGGCTGGCCGACCCGCTGCCTTCTGCCTCTCCCATGCCTAGCTGCACAGAGTCTGTGACAAAACAAGCCTCCAGGAATACTGGGCAAACACAGAGCCTCTCAGTGGGATCTGCACTATTTCCTGAGAGTACCACAGCCAAAAAGCTTCACACTTCCTACTGCCTTCTCTTCTTTTTCCTAAATTGAATTGTTGCTTCCATATCACATCAAAGATATGGGAAAGTCATGATCAGAAAATGCCTGTTCAGTCAGCGCCTTGCAAATAGGAGCATCACTCAGGCAAGGAGGTGAAATTGCAAACAAACATGTTCTTTTAAAACGCTTTGGCAACTTGCAACAAGAAATAAGGTCAAGCATGTTGTAAGTGATTCCACCTCTTCTCAATCTCCGTGTGCTCTCACTGTACGAGGCTGTTGAGGCTCAGCCAGGAGAGATGAGTGAGATAGTGGAGGCTGAGGTAGGAACCATTTTCACACTGCCACAATTACAGCAACCGTCATTACATTGCTCACTCTTACTCAAATACAGATAGAAGCCCCAAAAAATTATGCGCAGGCTAGGAGGAGAAAGTGGCTCACTTCTGTTTGCTAAATTAATCGCTTCCTAAATGGCTCCAGGCCAGGCAAAGTTAACATTTGCAGTTTCAAAGGTTTTCAGCGCTTGCAATGAGCCATGAAATTACTGCATGCCGTCGAAAATGGCAGCTGATGAAAAGCCCAAGGAGCAGGTCCCACAGGCAGAGAGAGCTTGGAAGTGAAATCTTAAACACAAAGTCTCATTTCTGATTCGGATCATGGTGAAATTCAGAACCAAAACTTGGAGAATGAGTGAGTCCATGTCCGAAAGCAGGACAAGGTTGTGACAAGACAGATGATGAGCAGCTGTTTGCGGCCCGGCAGGCTTGTCCAGTAGTCCGAGGAGGCAAAGCGGAACGCAAAAGGTTGGGTTGAAGGAGAGTAATGATGATGTTGAGGTGCTCAGCTGCAGCCAAAATGGACTGACCCAAATTAGGTTTGATTAAATCACAGGAGTGACGCTGCAGTTCTGCAGACATCATTAACATCAAAATGATTATGGCGGAACAGTTTGGCTCAGCTGCTAGAACACTTCCATTTGCATACTGACTGAAATAAGCTATAAGCATGTCCAATTACATCTGAAACACAAAAGAGCTACTTCAGAACCCATTGCTTCTCTGCTTTACCTTTGTTACATTTACATCTTTTAGGATTTGCTCACAACACGCCACAGTCTCAAAAATAGGAGACACTTCAGTGGGATAATTTTACCTGAAACAGCCCATGGGACAGGTTTAATAACAGCATTTCCTCCCATATAATGAGATTTAAGTGTAGCGAAAAATAAATATTATCTCATCACTAACACATTATAATCAGATTTGCCAATTTCTTGACTTTTGATTCCACAAATTCCTCTGTAGCTGGGTAAAAACATACCTCTGCTCCTACTGTGCCTGGGATTTCTAGCTTTTTCCTTGCCAGCAAAAAAACCCTCCCCCACATATCAATCTGCAATCATAGAGCCTAGCGGACACTTTGGATTGGAGAAACTTTGACCTATTTTTCAATATTGGAGTGACCAACCAATTTAGGAGCCAATTTGATTTTTTTTCATTAAGCATGTGTGACATGAAATTAGATCCTCAGTTAGTTGATATCTGGAAGAGTTGGAAGATAATCATTTGATGTCCTGTGTGTATCTCCTTAAAGAGTGATAGTCTGCATACTCTCAGGCTAAAAATACTCACCTCAGAATATTTCTTATTTAAGTCAAATCCAAGCACTGGCATGCCAGCTGTAATGTTAAATTAATTTTGTATGATTTGGTTAAAAACAGGGGGGAAACTCTTTGCGAAGACATCACTTATTACCGCTAATAGAATTTTTGAGTATGTTTATCTTGCTGTTCATGTATTAATGACATTTAAATATGTTATGCCTCCACCATGAAACATTAAATACTCTATTGTTGGGTCAAATTTGGAGTGAGAGAGAAGAGGTTGGTGTTTATAAATGAGAGCTTAATTAATTAAAGAATACATTACATTTTAATGGTGAATTGTTAACACGCGCTGTAGCCTCATTAATATGTGCCCCATGGGGATTTCAGTGCCATCGTTTCACCAGCAACCTGCTGGCTGCAGGTCCTGTGGCTATTTTATGGCGGTGGAGATTGATAGTTGACAAAGCAATTAATCACACGGAGGAGCAACCATCCTCACAGTGGGTGCAGCAGCAGGAGGAAAGCTTGCTTACATTCTTTAACAGCGATGAGCTAATGCTGTATTTTATACAGTTTGAAGTAACTTTGCTAAGATTTGAAACTGATGTTTACATAAGAAAAGCTCTGACTGTTTTAAATCCCTTTTTTTCCTCCGCTTGAATCTACTGAGCAGATCCTCTTGCTATTATTTAT